>NW_028227256.1:12997930-13212930 GCF_978045245.1 Mus caroli
GTTGCCAGCAGGATAGAATTAAGAGTTGGGCCCAGAAGACATGCCAGACACTGAGAGCCCCCTTTGGTTTTGATTTTGGTTTGTGTTTGTTTTGTTTCTTTCATTTGAGACATTGTCTGACTATGTGGCTCTGGATGTCCTGAAACTTACAGAGATCCACCTGCCTCTGCCTCTGGAGTGCCAAGATTAAAGTTACCATGCCTGCCTCTCTTTCGCTTCAGAGACAGAGTAGTACAAGTCACCACAGATTCACTACAGAGATTAAGATGAATTGAACTAATAATCCTCTACCTCGGGCCCCCAAATTGTGGGAGTACATCTATTTGCTGCTGTACCTGGTTTAGGGCTGATTCTTTATGAAGGGCTTTAGTCCCTCATGAAAAGAATTGGTCCTTTTTTATTTTTTAAATTTTTAATATTTTTATTACATATTTTCCTCAATTACATTTCCAATGCAATCCCAAAAGTCCCCCATACCCCCCCCCCACTTCCCTACCCACCCATTCCCATTCTTTTGGCCCTGGCATTCCCCTATATTGGGGCATATAAAGTTTGCAAGTCCAATGGGCCTCTCTTTCCAGTGATGGCCAACTAGGCCATCTTTCGATACATATGCAGCTAGAGATAAGAGCTCCGGGGTTCTGGTTAGTACATCATGTTGTTCCAACTATAGGGTTGCAGATCCCTTTAGCTCCTTGGGTACTTTCTCTAGCTTCTCCATTGGGAGCCCTGTGATACATTCAATAGCTGACTGTGAGCATCCACTTCTGTATTTGCTAGGCCCCGGCATAGTCTCACAAGAGACAGCTATATTTGGGTCCTTTCAGCAAAATCTTGATAGTGTATGCAATGGTGTCAGCGTTTGGAAGCTGATTATGGGATGGATCCCTGGATATGGCAGTCTCTAGATGGTCCATCCTTTCATCACAGCTCCAAACTTTGTCTCTGTAACTCCTTCTATGGGTGTTTTGTTCCCAATTCTAAGAAGGGGCATAAGAATTGGTCCTTTTAAGCTTTCTCCATAAGAGAAGACAGTGGGCCGGGCAGTGGTGGCGCATGCCTTTAATCCCAGCACTTGGGAGGCAGAGGCAGGTGGATTTCTGAGTTCGAGGCCAGCCTGGTCTACAGAGTGCACTCAGAGTCCATTTAAGAAGGAAACAATTCTTCACATTTTCAAATGTAGAAAAATCCAGACAGAGAGAGAGAGAGAGAGAGAGAGAGAGAGAGAGAGAGAGAGAGAGAGAGAGAAGACAGTGGTCCACTCCCCCTGAAACATCCTAAAGGCACTCTTCCAAAATTTGGTCAAAGACCAAATTCTCCCACCTAGATGCCTAGCCTGCTAGAGTCTGGACTTTGAGCTCTCCAACTCCAGAACTATGAGGAAAAGGCTTTGTGTTGCAGTATCAAAAAACAGACTAAAATGAGTGAAAGGAGCCAGTGAGGATGCTCATTACTGTTAAGGTTTTGTGATATTTCTATTTCTTTTATGAGGTAGGGGTCTGAGTTTACCCTCTCAGAGCCCTCCAAAGGATATAGATGAGCCCTCCAAATAGGATGTGATCACAGCCATAGTCTAAGCCTCCACCCCAAAGCCCTCCCAGTCAAATGCTGTGGACTGAGTATATATAACAACACTGCAATGCAGGGCTTGAACTTGGAATCCAGGCAAGCCCACCATTAAGCGCTTGTCCATTCACTCTTTGGTAGCTGGAACTCAGGTAATCTACCAAAATGCACGTTCTTTGTCTATAACCTGAGAAAACAATACTTCAGCAGTCAGTATAAGGGTTCAAAATGCATGCACAAAGCAATGATTTCCACTGTCACAGCACACAGACACAAAGGTGGTCGAGTAAAACATCTATAAGTCCTACGTGTCAGGTCAGAGTCACAGCTTTTGGGACAGCCGCCACTCAACTCATTCTAGCATATAATATGGACTTGACATAGAACAGTCACTTAGTCACTTAGTCTATGAGCCACCGCTTATAATTAACAATTTGAGGAACTGATCATTTTCTTAAACATCTGCCACTCCTCCCCTTTCTTCCTGGACAAGGGAACTTTGTTTGAGTAGGACATCAAAGCAGTGCCACGGGAGGGGCCATTCTCCCCAGCTGTCTTGCAGATACTTTCTGTGAACAGTCCGAAAGGAAGGCTATTGACAAGCTTCTCTCTTCCCATCTCCTGAAGACCTTAGACCCAAGATAAGTATGCTGGGGTGGTGTGGAAAAGTTAAAATCAAAGGAAGAAGTCAGGGTATATAGTCCAGGGATATAGGTTGCCTAACATGCTGATGGTTCTGGGTTCAGTCCCCAGAATTGCAAAAAAAGAAGCAAATAAGGGGGACAGTGAGCTGACAGCTTCCCACCGAGATGAACAGCTGAGACGGATGGATACATGGAACGCTAACCAGTGGATTCCCCATCCTTCACACTCCACATGCTCCTATCACATGCCCCTGTGCCTTCCAAGCAGAGCCCATATCCCACCTGCTCCAGCTCCCACACTTTAACTCCCTCTCCCTGCCCAGTTCACTTATCAATTGGAAGGCAGAGCTCGTCCTCCAACAGATATGTCAGTCGGAACCAAACAAAAACAGTGGACCCCCCGAGGGACGAAAGGAAGGTCCATGGCCCTGAGAGTTTCTTCTTCCATCAATTGGTCAATGGCCCATCATTCAGTTTTCACTTTTGAGCTCTGTGCTCAGTGTTCAAAGCAAGAAATCCCTAAAGTTAGGTTTTTTTCCAGACTCTAAGTCCACTGAAGTTTTGGTCATCTGAAAAGTAGAACAGAGAAACGTTATACCCACGCCTGATGCACATGTGTTGGCCTGAAATCCTAGCATCTAACTTTTGGTCTTTGCTGGCTACCATTTCATAGCTTGCCCCAGATCTCTCTGTGCTAAACAACTGATTCCCGTGGAGTTCATCACCTGGGCTTCACCAGGAAAAGCACACTGCTCGGTGCAAGTGAGTGACAGTCCTCCCCAGTAAACGTCCTGTGTGCTCAGCACCAACTTGCAGTCGGGTTCTTCAGTGACTCTATGTGCTTCTGGCTAAAAATCAGAAAGTGGTCTTTCAACTCTGTGCTGCTGCTAGTCTTTGAAGACCGTGTCTGCCAGTCGAGACTAGGTTTCCTTTGGCCGGGTACTAAGGAAAGGCTACCTGCTGACTTGATCGTCTTGGGTTCCCCATCTTTTCCTCAGTCATCAGAAGCTCCACTGGCTGGTCCTGTCTCTCTCACGTTACACAGCGCTCAGAATCTATTATCGGAACCATGTGTCATCGATGGGGAGAAGACAGCAGTGCAGATGAGGCTTTCACAGATTAGGGGTCACACACACATGAGCGCAGGGGCTTGTTTTATTGCTTTTGATATGAAATAAGAAAGTCATAGTCTGAGAATGAGAGATGGGGAAGGCATTTGCCTGTGGGGATGGAGTGAGGAGGAGAGAGCTGACCAGGGATCACACAGTTGGGTTTTGAGAAGATTCTGTAGGAAACGAAAAGCGCTTCGCACACTCCCCTGTGTGTAATGAGCATGTGCAGAAGGAACGGTACGCATTAAATCAACCTGGTAAAGACCAAGATGCTTCCACAGAGGCATTCACACCCAGGAAAGATTCTCCACTAGCCCTAGAGGAGGGGAATTAAAAGCCGATCTTAAAGATGGGGAAGAGGAACATTCTAGCAATTACTAAATGAACACTGCATGCTCAACCATTCTACAATTAGGAATAAATTATCCAGTGCCTTTTCTGTTAGTAAAACTTTATTGGCACACAGTCATACCTATCAACTGACAGATTGGTCTACAACATGGTATGGCTCATCAATCCTACAGTACTTAGTATCTGACTTCGAAAGAAAAGTAGGTTGCCAATCTCTGCACAAAGAATTTGATAAAGAGCGATTGTAGACCTAAAAACACATAAATTGAAAACAGGAATGATACTGTTACAGAATTAATCATTGAAAACATCAAGGAAGCACAGCTGGAGGCTGATTGCTGACCCAGAACAAGGCTAAAATAACCAACAGTGAATGTGACCAGGGACGAAAGAGTCCACAGACTAAAGCAATCAGAACAAACAGAAAATACTCACAAACTCCTATTCTGCCCCTCTGGGTATTTAGAACAGATGAAGGAGATCCCAAATAAGGAAATGCTATGTCCCTGAAAAAAAGAAAAAGAAAAAAGAACTTAAAACCATGGATTTATTTAGAGTTACAATTCCAAGGATGCAGCAAAAAATCTCCCCAAAGTGATGGAGTCTGTGGCCTTGAAGCAACCCACTGTGTTTCGGAGATTCTGCTACACTGAACTATTCTAATTCCGTTTTAAGAATCAAGAAAGTCTTTAGACATTCAGGCAAAAGTGACAATTTACAAGAGATCACAGGAGATGATTTTATCCTTATGAGGAACCTGGTGTGGTGTTGTATATCTGTAATGCCAGCATTTGGGAAGCTGAGGCAGGAGGATTATGGTTCAAGGTCATCCTGAACCAAATCCCTGGATCTATCTCAAAACAAAAACAGAAACAACCATTCTGGGAAATTCTGACCAATGCCTTGGCGAGGACAAGGCCGACCCAACCAGGAAGTAACACGGGGAAGTGAGGTTTATTAGGGCAGACCATGACAGCACTGAGCTGACTCCCAAAGCAGCATCTCTGAAGAAAGGCGGCCAGGGACTGCATTGGGAAACTTACTGTTTTACGCCAGGGAGGTAGATCCCTGGAAGCGTCTCAGGGAAAGATCATGCTTCCTCATGCATTATGAAAATGACAGAGAATTTAATATTTTCACAAAGGAGAGCTGGTCACTGTAGTTACAGAGAAAGTATAAGTCAGAGTGCCTCCTAGTAGCACCACTCTGAGCAGCAACAACTTAAGGGACTCTCAGCAGTCATTAAATGGACAGTCAGCAGTCCCTGCAGGCGCAGAGGGACTTCCCTTGTCCCAGCAAGCAGCTGACATTAGCAGAAAACAGGGAAGTCTTCATTGAGTTCTGAAGATGAGAGCAATACTTAGAGAAGAAAAGGGTTTATTTCCATCTCTGAATATTTTCCACAACTTTTAAAGAGTGTTTCTCATACCTAGTTACACCCACCCGGTGCACACGCACTCATGCCAGCGCACACGTCTGCACATAAAAGCAATAAGTAAGTAAATTAGAAGGGAGGAGAAGTTGATTATTTAGAAACACAGCTGCTGGAGAGGAAATGGCGATAAAAGGGGTGTTCGTTTCAGAACACAGGTCACATACGGGTGATCACAGGGGCATCACCCGTGTCCAAGGGGGCACCCCAAATCAATTAGGTTAGTTTCTGTGAGATAATGCCCAAATGAGGGTAACTCTCAAGGGTTCAGTCAGTGACTCCGAGTGCAAAAGATGCTGACACAAACTACTTACCTAAAAGGTAGGTCGTCCAGTGACCCTGAGTGCAGGACTTGCTAATGCAGAGCTACTAAAATGCTTATAATCAGCGTCCTTTAGTATCAGACTCTCAATCGCAACTGCCACAGGAATCTCTGGGAGATTTACAGAAGAATGAAGACCTAGGTGGTGGCACACACCTTTAGTCATACCACTGGGTGGGGAGGGAGGCATTTCTCTGTGAGTTCAAAGCCAGCTTGGCCTACAGAGCTAGTTTCAAGGAGTGCCAGGAATACACAAAGAACAAAAAAAAGACCTATATTAACAGGTAACTGTAAAGACAGATCCAGATGTAGATCTCATTTAAATATGCAATGGTAATTATGATAATTTCAATGAATATTTGAATTTAAGTAATTTCATGAGTTTCAGTTATTATTGTTTCTTATATCAGAAAACTAAATTGAGTAACTTTAAGTGCAACGTTTATAGAATAGGGTCAGCTTCTGAAATTCTCTAAAATACATTTTTTCTAAAAGAACTAGTGACTCCAAGTACTAACAGATAATGGAAGAAAATCCTGCAACTAGGAATGAAGCTCTGTGGCAGAGCCTCTGCTTCTCATGAGCCACAGCAAGGACTCCGGGTCTGGTTTCTAGCACTGGGGGGAGGGGCGGGGGTTAGGCTACAATTCATAAGTTTAATTAGAATACAGGAATCTGTATGTCCTTTCAAAATGACCAAGTTCAGAAAGATAGTAAAACAAGGACACTACTGTACTTCCCAAGCATGGTAATGTATGCCTTACACCCAACATTCAGGAGACAGAGGAAGGTAGATCACTGTGAATCCAGTCCAGTCTTGTTTAATGAGTTCCAGAGAAGCTACGGCTACATAATTAAACCTATCTGAGATGGGGTTGGGGGGGACAGAGAGAGAGAGAGAGAGAGAGAGAGGGAGGGAGAGAGGGAGGGAGGGAGGGAGGGAGGGAGGGAGGGAGGGAGGAAGGAAGGAAGGAAGGAAGGAAGGAAGGAAGGAAGGAAGGAAGGAAGGAAGGGAGAGAAAGAAAGAGAAAGAAGAAAAGAAAAGAAAGAAAGAAAGAAAGAAAGAAAGAAAGAAAGAAAGAAAGAAAGAAAGAAAGAAAGAAAGAAAGAAAGGAAGGAAGGAAGGAAGGAAGGGAGAGAAAGAAAGAGAAAAAAGAGAAGAGAAAGAAAGAAAGAAAGAAAGAAAGAAAGAAAGAAAGAAAGAAAGAAAGAAAGAAAGAAAGAAAGAAAGAAAGAAAGAAAGAAAGAAAGAAAGAAAGGAAGGAAGGAAGGAAGGAAGGAAGGAAGGAAGGAAGAAGAAAGAGGGGATAGGAAGAGGAGGAGAAGAAGGGAGAAGAGAGGGAGGGGAAGGGAGGAAATAAATAAACTCAACTAACATAGCCACTCAAAAAAGCATCATTTTTCAGTGGATATATTTACTGAGAAATCTGAATTAGATATGAGGAAGCTGCTTGGTTTTGAAAGGATTAGAAAAAAGAAAATTAGTCTAGTTTTTAGGGAAAAAATAATTTGGAATTATCACTGACTAGGAATTGTCCCCTGATGGAGTAACTATTTTGTGTAAAGTAACTATTTTGTGTAAAGAATTTTTCTCTTGGGCTAAAGAGACAATGGAGAGGTTAGGAGCACCCACTGCTCTGCCAGAAGACCCGAGACCAGTACCTGCGTCAGGGACTTACAGCTGTAACCCCAATTCCAGGGGACACACAGACACACACACCACATACTTAAAAGAAACCTTTAAATGAACGGTTCTTACCTCCATATTCCCTTCCTAAATGTTTATCACTTATAGGTACAGGTCCTCAAGACTGTGAATGTACGGCTTACTCTGGAGGAGGTTTACAAATCACAAAGGCAAAACACTCATTATTCGTGATGACTGCAGTAACAGAAGTTGGCGTCTAGAGGCTGCAGAGATGGCTAACAAAATACCCATGGAAGGAGTTACAGAGACAAAGTTTGGAGCTGAGACAAAAGGATGGACCATCCAGAGACTACCCCACCCGGGATCCATTCCATAATCAACAACCAAACGCAGACACTATTGCATATGCCAGCAAGATTTTGCTGAAAGAACCCTGATATAGCTGTCTCTTGTGAGGCTATGCCAGTGCCTGGCAAACACAGAAGTGAATGCTCACAGTCATCTATTGGCTGCAACACAGGGCCCGTAATGAAGGAGTTGGAGAAAGTACCCAAGGAGTCTGCAACCCTATAGGTGGAACAATATGAACTAACCAGTACCCCCAGAGCCCGTGTCTCTAGCTGCATATGTAGCAGAGGATGACCCAGTCGGCCATCATCGGGAGGAGAGGCCCCTCGGTCTTGCAAAGATTATATGCCCTAGTACAGGGGAATGCCAGGGTCAGGAAGCAGGAGTGGGTGGGTAGGGGAGCAGGGCGGGGGGGAGGGTATAGGGGACTTCCAGGATAGCATTTGAAATGTAAATGAAAAAAAATCTAATAAAAAAATTATTAAAAAGAAAAAAGAAAAAGAGCACTTACTGTTCTTGCAGATGGGACCTCTGCTCCCAGCACTCACATGGAACGTCACATCTGTAACTTCAGGTCCAGAGGATCTAGCGCCCTCTTCTGGCCTCCTAAGGCACCACGCACAGACTGTGCCTCGCTAACATGAAGGCAAAACATTCATATGCATTAAAACAAATAATTTTCTAAAAGTTGGCTCTCACCCTTCTCTAAGACCTTGGTTTGCTCTATTTGGAGGTGAATTGTGCCTTCTGTATTTTAAATACATACTAGTTTTTCTCACATCTGTATCCAGTACAAAAGGTAAATATAGTCCAAAGTAGTAGTCTATGAATGTTTTTTTTAGCCTAATGAACCTGTTACCTTGTGTGCTAACAATATATGCCATTATCCCCTGCACTGGGGAGGTGAACGCAGAAAAATCAGGAGTTCAAAGTCAACTTCCACCTTATATCAAGTTTGAGGCCAGCCTGAGCTTCTTAGGGTTTCCATTGCTGTGAACAGACACTATGTATGGCCAAGGCAACTCTTATAAATGACATATTATTTGGGCTGGCTTACAGGTTCAGCCAGTCAGTCCATTACCATCAAAGCAACAAACATGGCAACATCCAGGCAGGTATGGTACAGGAGGAGCTGAGGACAGCCAGGAGAAGACTGTCTCACTAATGAGGGTCTAATTGCTCACCCATACCCGCAGTGACACACTTCCTCCAGCAAGGCCACACCTCCTAATAGTGCCACTCCCTGGGCCAAGCATATTCAAACCACCACACTGAGCTATGTGAAAACTTGTCTCAAAACAGCCAGAAAGACTTCTTTTTAAAGATTTATTTATTATTATATGTAAGTACACTGTAACTGTCTTCAGTCGCACCAGAAGAGGGCATCAGATCTTATTACAGATGGTCGTGAGCCACCATGTGGTTGCTGGCATTTGAACCAGGACCTTCTGAAGAACAGTCAGTGCTCTTAACCACTGGGTCATCTCTCCAGCCCCCAGAAATGACTTTTAAAAAGAGATTTCATAAAAGCACAAGCTAAATTGGATTTCAAGGCTAAACGCGTGATTATCAACCCATCTTGTTTATTAAAAAGAGGTGTCTCAATAGCTAAGAATGCCTGCTGCTCTTCAAGAGCACTTGAGTTTGGTCCCCAGCACCCATGTCAGATGGCTCACAACCACTTGTGACTCAAGCTCCAGGGGACCCAGTGCCACTTTCCATCATCTGAAGACTCCTGCTCACATGTGGGGCAATGCCCTCACAGCTCCACGATAAATACAAATAAATATCTTTTAAAAAGAAAAGTGCTCCACTCTGGAACTGGCTTAAGTTGAATTCTTTCCTAGGGAGATAGGGTGAGGCAGGCATAATATCTATGTAAGCAATCCCAGTTTTCCACTCCATAGGCATGGAAGTTCCATGGTACTGTATTCTCATTTTAACTTTAATCAACTGAACCATGATAATATTTGTCAACTAAATTTGAGGTTGTTTGATTGACTAACCTTACAGCTTTGGTATTTGACTATACTTTTTACTACAATTCATCACATCTGTTGTGACAAAGAAACAGTCCTGATGACCTCTGTCTAGAAGAGGCCACTCAAATCATTATGGTATGTGTTTTGGTATGAAGACTTTTTTTTTTTAAAGATTTATTTATTATATGTAAGTACACTGTAGCTGTCTTCAGACACTCCAGAAGAGGGCGCCAGATCTCGTTACGGATGGTTGTGAGCCACCATGTGGTTGCTGGGATTTGAACTCTGGACCTTTGGAAGAGCAGTCGGTGCTCTTACCCACTGAGCCATCTCTCCAGCCCCGACTTTTTAAGTTATTATCCCAAAGAGTTTATGTATATGGAACTTCAATGCTGTGGGTGGAACCCTAGTTCTTCCACATCTGACTTTAGGCTCTGGATACTTTTGGGACTCGTGGTGCTTTTAACAGAATGGTCCCCACAGGTTCAAATGTCTGAATGCTTGGTTGTTAGGGAATGGAACTACTTAAGAGAGATTAGAAGGTGCATCCTTGATCCTTGTTGGAGGAAGTGTCTCACTGTGGGGTAGGCATTGGAGTTTCAGAAGCCCATGCCACCAACCAAACATAGTGGTTCTCTCTCTCTCTCTCTCTCTCTCTCTCTCTCTCTCTCTCTCTCTCTCTCTGTCTCTCTCTCTCTCTCTCTCTCTCTCCCTCCCTCCCTCCCTCCCTCCCTCCCTCCCCTCCCCTCTCCTCCCCTCTCCTCTCCTTTCCCCCTCATCTTCCCCCACCACCACTACTGTGCATAGATTTCAGTGTAGAACTCTCAGCTCCTGCCTACACACTGCCATGCTTCCCTCCCTGACGATAATGGGCTAAACCTATGAAACTGTAAACCCAATTAAATGTTTTCTTTCTTAAGAGTTGCCATGGTTGTGGCTACTCTTCACAGTAATAGAACTAAGACAGGAAGGCTGTGTGAAAATTCAAATTCTCATATCTTATGAAAAGCAACTTTGGACTCCTGTGGCACAAAGAACTGAAGCTTCAGGAGGTGCCCAGGTGCTTTCCAGCAGGTTTTCTACAGCTTCTGCCTGATGGGGCCACACAGCTTGGGGCTAATGTGAGACCTGCAGGCATGTGGATTTGTAATGACTGCTCTATAGACAAAGTGCCTCAGGTGTGCCATCTCTGAGTATACTGTCTGTCTCTGCATATGCTTGCCCAGCTTTCTAGAAAAGTCTCTCTTCCACACTTCTCATCTTAAGGTTCATTTCAAACACTACGTTTTCCAGGGGGTTCTCGTGACTAAGGGTTACTGCCTGATTCCTAACCTCCTAGGAGACTCTGTGACCCACACTCTCCAGAGTCGGCTGTTAGTAACCTAGACTGTTTCGTGTAAAACTTTTCAAGACATAAACAATAGCAACCAAGTAGAAGTCAGTTACTGCATAGCTCAAAGAAAATTAGAAGCTCAGATGGATCCTGGCTTCATGGAAAAGCACATTCCTCAGACTTCCTACAGAAGGCTTTCTCTCTTGAGCCAGGCCTTCTCCATGAAGAGGGGATAAATCTTTTTTCACCTCCTCTCCCCTCACAGATCCCATCTATCAATACGGTGGAGAGATGCTATTCTGCCTGGTAGTAAAGGTCCTGAGGTGACGGGTGACCAAGGTAGGGGGCGCTACCCATGTGTAAACCCTTGCCTCACTGTAAAGCTCAGTACTGAAAGACCCATCTAGACTTCCTCAGCAAACTGCGCTAATGAGTCCTCTTCATCTGGTTGAATATTTATCTCACAATAGCTTCCAAACATGATAGCCCTGATCTTTCTTGCTTTAAATAAAAACAGATTTTTTGTGTGTGTGCCACAGCTGTGGAGGTGCCCCGTGGAGAGAATCAGATCCCCTGGTCCTGGAGATATAGGTGGTTGCAAACAGCCTGCTGTGAATGCCAAACTTGTGTCCTCTTAAAGGGCAGCAAACATCCTTACCGGCTGAGCTATCTCTGAGGTCCTATTGATCTCCTTCCAATGCCAATGACACTTACTTTACTTGAATCTGTTTTGTTTGGTTGTTTTGAGACAGGGCCTCACTATGTAGTTCAGAACCAAAAATCTCTTGCCACAGCATCTGGAATGTTGGGATTTCAGATGTATGGCACCATTTCTGGATTCTTCTGGAACCTTCTGAAACAACTAGTAGAGCCCGTTGTAAAGACAAGCCCTCAAGGGCGTTTATCAGATCAGATCAGTAGGCACATAAGCACAACTGACAGGATGATATTATGCATGTATTCTCCTAATTCAAATATTTCTTGGTGGGGGGACATAGCTCAGTGGGTAGAGAACTTACCTAGCACACACAGAAATTTGGGTTCAAAACTCAGTACCCTTTTTATTTTAAAAATAAAATCATGAGGACTGGAGAGATGGCTCAGCGGTTGAGAGCACTGACTGCTCTTCCAGAGGTCCTGAGTTCAATTCCCAGCAACCACATGGTGGCTCACAACCATCTGTAATGGGATCTGATGCCCTCTTCTGGTCTGTCTGAAGAGAGCAATGGTGGTGTACTCATATACATAAAATAAATAAATAAATCTTAAAAAAAATAAAAATAAAAATAAAAATAAAATCATCCTATTTTAATAATAAAATATTCATTTTCAATTTTAAAAAGTAAATTGAAATAAAATAAGTTAAATGCCATGTCAACAAAATACAAGCCATTCCATATATAACATAAAATATTTATTTGCTATTTACATTTCATTTGTATGTATATCACATCACATATCAAAAAAGTGAAAGGAAAAAAGAGAAACATGGCAAATGTGCACCACAAACCCAGGGAAGAAAGCATCACATGGTTTGGAACCCGTTAGCAGTCTCGGAGATCTCGCTTCTTTCCTCTCCTCAATTTCTTTTGTGTTTCCTGGCGAATAGTGTCATACTCCAGTATGGCCATTCTGGAAAGCCTCTGTAAGAAGTCAGAGGGTGCTCCTGTGAAAGGGTCACTGAAGACAGAGACTGTGGGGAAGAAACCAGCCATTAGCACTCAACTCAGAAGGCACTGGTGACATTTGTGAGGTATGACACATGGTACCACTGATGCCCACAAAACATTACCGAATCTTTATCTACATACCTCGAAATTACCAGAAAGGCCAATGCCTACTTCTAACATACCTAAAAATGGCAAACTTTTGAGTATGCCTCAAGAAACTTTACCACTAACTTTGGGTAAAATTACTTCAGGAAAATGTTAAGAGTTTAACGTAGGGCTCAGATATCTGATATGTGTTTTCTGTCACATGTGGTATACACTGCCTCCAAAATAATGTCCCCAAAATCTAACAAGTACAGTAAGGAGGAGGCAGTAAATGTAGATGCCAGAATTGCTAGAAAGTTCTCTACATCTTATAGGTGCCATTATGTTACCTGACTCAGCAGAGTTTTTAGTGTCTGCTCTCAAAAAAAAAAAAAACAAAATTCTAATCAAACATATCAAAGTGAGTAGTTGGAAATGTCTGATTTTAAAGATTCAAAGGACAGACTCTCCCTCCAAATATGATAAAAATACTCAATGGTGCTTGGAAAGGAAACTGACTTAATAAGCAGTTTGGAGCTCTAAACATTCACAATATAGGTAGTGTACTGGCTGATTTTGTGTGTCAACTTGACACAGGCTGGAGTTATCAGAGAGAAAGGAGCTTCAGTTGGGGAAGTGCTTCCATGAGATCCAACTGTAAGGCATTTTCTCAATTAGTGATCAAGGGGGAGGTCCCCTTGTGGGTGGTGCCATCTCTGGGCTGGTAATCTTGGGTTCTATAAGAAAGCAAGCTGAGCAAGCCAGTAAAAAACATCCTGCCATGACTTCTGCATCAGCTCCTACTTCCTGCCCTGCTTGAGTTCCAGTCCTGACTTCCTTTGGTGATGAACAGCAGTGTGGAAGTGTAAGCTGAATAAACCCCTTCCTCCCTATGATGGTTTGTATATTCTTGGACCAGGGAGTGGCACCATTTTGAGGTTGTGGCCCTGTTGGAATAGGTGTGACCTGGTTGGAGTAGGTATGTCACTGTGGGTGTGGGCTTAAGACTCTCACCCCAGTTGCCTGGAAGTCAGTCTTCCACTAGCAGCCTTTGGATGAAGATGTAGAACTCTCAGCCCCTCCTGCACCATGCCTGCCTGGGTGCTGCCATGCTCCCACCTTGATGATAATGGACTGAACCTCTGAACCTGTAAGCCAGCCCCAAGTAAATGTTGTTTTTTATAAGACTTGTCTTGGTCATGGTGTCTGCTCACAGCAGTAAACCCTAACTAAGACACTCCCCAGTCTGCTTCTTGGTCATGATGTTTGTGCAGGAATAGAAACAGATAGGTAGGTACTATAATGAAATGTGTTCAGTACATAGACTTCATTTTTTAAAAAAATTAGAAGATAAGAATGAGAGGCTGCTGCCGGGCGTGGTGGCCCACACCTTTAATCCCAGCACTCGGGAGGCAGAGGCAGGTGGATTTCTGAGTTCGAGGCCAGCCTGGTCTACAAAGTGAGTTCCAGGACAGCCAGGCTACACAGAGAAACCCTGTCTCAAAAAACAAACAAACAAACAAACAAAAAAAGAATGAGAGGCTGGGACTGGAGAGATAGCTTTGTGGTTAAGAGCACTCTTTCACTGCTCCTCTGAATGTCCTGAGTTCAATTCCCAACACCCACAAGGTAGTTCACAATTGTCTGTCTTCTGGTGTGCAGATGTACATTCAACAAAGCACACATATACATAATATAGACAAATTTTAAAAATCTTAAAATGAAGAAGGTGGAAGAGGAGGAGGAGGAAGAAGAAGAAGAGGAAGAGGAGGAGGCTGGAGAGATGGCTAGAGTCCTGGCTGTTCTTTCAGAGGTCCCAGGTTGATTCCCAGCAACTGCATGGAAACTCACAATTTGTCTGTAACTCCAGTTCCAGAGGATCTAATGCCCTCTTCTGGCCTCTGAGTGTACTAAACACACAGGGTGCATAGTACTGCAACACAAACATGCATGTGAGCAAAGGCACCATACACATAAAATAATATTTTTTAAAAGGAGGATAGAAAGGAACATTTGGGAAAGGTTGTATAGGGTTCAGTGCTAAATTCACATTTCCGTCTGTACTGGCGAGGAGGAGCCTCTTTGAGTAGGCAGTAGTGTGTGTAGAGGTGAAGACTGCATGCAGAGATTTAAACTAAGGAGGCCAGTTTCAAGGCTTCTAAGGCACCCACATGAGCTATGCTGGAGGCCTGGCCTTGGTCCTGAGAGGACAGAAGAGTGTGTAGTGAACCTCAGAGTCATCAAATTTACCAACTAAGCAGAGCTCAGCCAAAACATTAACAAGCTAAGCATGGGGCTTGGACACATAATGGCAGCTCACAGAAGTCTGGGGTAGGGGATTACTGGGAGCTTGAAGCCATTCTTGCTACATAGTAAAACCTTCTTTGAGACATTTAAGTCAGGGGAGAAAGCAGTGCAACAGTACCATACCTTTTGACTTCTCCTGAAATGCTGCCACACTGCACGACTCCTTGGTCTTCTTTATCCTAAAGATTACAGGTGGTCACAAAATGGCATGTATCAGCCCTGAGCCTGTGACTTGAAGAATGCAACAAAAGGCAAAGAGCATAGTCTCAGCAATGCTCCCTCGGCTTTCTATGTTCTGTTTTGCTTTGTTTGGTCCTGTTCTGGGGACACGCCTCTATGCTCTTGCGTCTGGTAAGCACCAGATGTGTTCTACCAAAACTCACCTTGCTAAATGTCACATAAGGATAAAAATAAGGGTACAGGGGCTGGAGATATGGCTGAGTGGTTAAGAGGACTGACTGTTCTTCCAGGGGTCCTAAGTTCAAGTCCCAGCAACCACATGGTGGCTCACAACCATCTGTAATGGGATCTGATCTTCTCTTCTAGTGTGTCTGAAGATAGCTACAATGTACTCATAAAAATAAAATAAATAAATAAATAAATAAATAAATAAATAAATAAATAAATAAATAGATCTTTTTTAAAAGTAAGTATACAGAAGAGAACTAACTCTTCATAATCAACCCCATCAGAAGTGGAAATGAACCAACCCAATGCACATCACCAGTAGCTAAGCATTGACTAAGACATAGGCCTTTGAGATAAGTTTACGCAGTTATGACAGAGCAGACCTGAAAGAAGGCACACTGGCATGCCTGCATGTCATGTGAGATGCCTGGATCCCATATTTCTGCACTACCAGTCACAATGATCTGATGATTTCCTATAATAAACTCTTGTCCCAAAGAGTCATCAGCATTACCAATTATTAGGGGAAATGGGTAAGGTGATCCACCGTAAGGATTCCACATTTCATATAACTACAGTAAACTTAAACCTTTACATCTACAATGCTATTATCAGTTACATCCCTTGTGTGTTGTGAGATTCACTGGAAACTTCTCATCCTCATTAAGAAAATTTGAGAAAAGATTAGATATTTACCAGAGTTTTAGAGTCAAATATTCAGGATTAAAAGAGGTAAAGAGTTGTGCACAGACAAATAAACAAGAGTACGTCCCTGCTTTGCCAAGATTGTTTTTTCACAGAACAGTGTGCAATATGCATAGGGTAATAAAACCCTTGAAAGCAACTTGGTATGTTCTCATTGGAATGGCTGCAATGAAAGCACTTCAGCCAAAGACAAGGGAAAGCACCACATTTGCCTACCTGCTCAAGACATTACCTCACCTAGCCCCTGTCATTCCCCTTCATACAGGAAGGTGCTAGCCGGAGTGTGAGCAGATGTGTTCAGATTATCCCTCACCAAGAAGCAAATTCACGACTGTCAGTGTACAATGTCAAGAAGTGATTTCCCAAACAGCCAGATAACGAATGAAAAACAAGCACAGTTGAAGTAAGGAAGAGACAGAAAGGCCAAGGCTCAGAAGTAGGAGGGTTAAGTCATGGGTTGTTTCCCAGACTTCTGGTTCATTTAGACTGAGCACCTGTTGGGGGAAGGGTAACAAGTCTGGATGAGACTGGTAGAAACTCTGTTGCCCTAGGGTACCCTACATATTCTCATGTGCACCCCAACAAACGGCTGTGGCTGCACACGACAGCAGAGCATCATGGACACTGGTGTCTTAGAAATAATGTAAGTGCTCCTCAGCAGGCCTGGAGTCAGTCATGCTTCAAAGGGTTCTTCCTCTCTCTGCACTCTTACCATCCTGCCTCTCTGACACATTTGCCCCACCAGCAACTCACCATTTCTCTTTTACTATCTTGATTTCTGCCTTTTCTTTTTGAGATTAATTCCCATAACCATATAACTATATAACTGAGGATGGCCTTGAACCTCTGACCCCTGCCTCTACCTCCAGAAGGCTTGGATGACAGGATGCTCTACCACATCCAGTTTGTGCACTACTGGATGTCTGAGGACTTCATGTGTGTTGGGCAAACATTCTATCAACAGTGCTGGATCCCCAGCCTACTCTTTATACTTTGATGCTGGGAAATCTGTCTTTAGAAAATATTTTAAGTGCTGACAAAGTCTATAGGTAGAATGTCTTCCTTGTGATGTCACCGGAACTTAAAAGTCTGAAATAGGACATAGTTGGGCAGGCCTCAGAACAGTGTGTGCACAATAATGTAGTTAGCAAGACGATGTAAAATAAAGATCACATGACATGGTCAGTGGCCACTTCAGGGGCTTGGGTGTCACTGGGTTTGGATTTTTTGTTGCTGTGGTGATGGTGGATTTGGTTTATTTTGTTTTGCTGAGACAGAGTCTCACTAAGCAACCCTTGCTGGCCTGGAACTCACTTTGTAGACCAGGCTGAACTTGAACTCACAGACATCTGCTTACCTCTGTCTCCCAAATGCTGGGATTAAAGGTGTGGTCCACAATGCCTGGCCAATATTAAGTCTTAAACAGCAGAATGAGAGGCTGCAGAGATGGCTCAACAGTTAGAAACTAATAGTGTTTTCTCCCCATTTACATTGGGTACTGCCAACACTTCTGGCTTCCTTGGGCACCTGAACTCACATGCACATGAATAAGACTGGCTGACTTTTAATTAATATGTTCTAGTTATGTACTTGCTTTTTCACCATTAATATCAAGAGTACTTAACAGCAATCCTATTAGAAATAAATCTGAGGGCTGAAGAGTGGGCCATCAGTCAATAGCATTTTCTGGTATTGCAAGGGGGCCTGGGTTTGGTTCCCAGCACACACATGGCTACTCACAACTGTCTGTAACTCCAATTCCAGGAAATGTGACTCCACCTACTGGCTTCTGCAGGCACTAATCATGCATGTGGTGTACGTACATATGTCACAGAAAACATTCATGCACATAAAATAAATTTTTCAGGCCGGGCATGGTGGTACACGCCTTTAACCCCAGCACTTGGGAGGCAGAGGCAGGCGGATTTCTGATTTCAAGGCCAGCCTGGTCTACAGAGTGAGTTCCAGGACAGCCAGGGCTACAAAGAGAAACCCTGTCTCGAAAAACCAAAAAAAAAAAAAAAAATTGTAATCCACATGCCTATAAAACTTGACAGAAGACCAGGAGTTCACTTACTGCTCTGCTATATTGTGGTTAGAGGCTTGCCTGGGCTACATGAGACTGTCTCAAACAAAATAATAAAGCTAGGGCTGGGAATGTGGCTCAGTGGTAATTACTAGCACAGCATTCACAGAACCTTGACCTCAATCTCTAACAGCACAAAAGCAAACAGTGGTGAATATCTTTAATCCCAGTGCTCAGGAGACAGAGGTAGTTCAAGGCCACTTCATCTACAGCATGAGTTCCAAACCAGTCTAGGCTACAGAGATGTCCATCTGAAAAAAATAAATCTAACATACCAGTCTTGTATGCACCCTGTGGGTAAATGACTTTAAAGTTCATTGTAGTATGAAGATCATACAACAATGTAAATCTGGAAAGCCTACTGGTTCATGCCTATAATCTAGCACAAAAACAAAAACAAAACCAACTCACCCAGATATATATATATATATATACATATATATTTTTTAAGGATATATATATATATACATCTCCTTAAAAAAATGTTATAACTCACATAATGTTTCTTTTTTATATAAGATGGCCAAACCCTAACTGAAGGACTTCCTCATCAGGTTAGCCTGTATTATGTGTCTGTTGAACATTCTCTTAAGTGCTAATTAAGAGAGAAGGGCAGAGCTAGCTGTGAATGGTACCAGTCCTAGACAGGTAGCCCTGGCCTGTATCAGAGAGGTACAGGAGGAGATATCTAAGAGGTTAAGAGTACTGCCTGCTCTTCCAGAGAACCTGGGTACAATTCTTAGCACCCACTCGTGACTCACAATCATCTGTAACTCCAGTGCAAGGCTTCCAATTCCCTCGTCTGGACTCTGAGGACAGAAGACCTGCATGTAGTACACATATATACATAAAGGCAAAACACACTAACACATAAAATAAAATGTTTTAAATGAAAAGTAGGAGAATGTAAGGTAGAGAGCTAGCCAGTAAGCAGGGCTCCTGCATGACTTCTGCTTCACATTCCTGCCTTGAGTTTCTGCCCTGAGTTCCATCAATGAAGAATCATGGCCTGAAAGTGTAAAATGAAAAACTTTACCCCCCGCCCCCACCCCAAGTTCATGATGTTTATCATGCCAATAACTAGGACACTCATGTTCAATGGTGAATTAATGAAGCAGAAGCCTGGAAGAATGTGAGGCTGTTTTACTAACCCATACATCCCTGTTTTGTTTTATGTTTGTTTTGTTGGTTGGTTGGTTTTTGGTTTTTGAAGACAGGGTTTCTCAGTGTAACCAGCACTGGTTTCCTGGACTCACTCTGTAGAATAGGCTGGCCTTGAACTCACAGAGATCTGCCTGCCTCTGCCTCCTGAGTTCTGGGATTAAAGGTATTTGACACCATGCCCAGTTTACTTCTGCTTTTTAATATATATATTTTTAATTGTGTGTGTGGTGTGAGTGTGTGTGTGTGTGTGTGTGTGTGTGTGTGTGAAGAGACCAGAAGTATCTGATCCCCTGGAGCTGGAGTCACAGGCAGCCATGTAAACTGCCTAAGGTGGGGCTAGGAATCAAACTCAGGTTGCTGGAACCTCTGAGCCACCTCTCTAGACTGTAGGATGGTTTTTGTTTCATTGGTTGGTTCCTTTGCTTTTTGTTTTGTTTTGTTTTGTTTTGTTTTGTTTTGTTTTGTTTTGCTTCCTGACACAAGAGCTTGCTAAGTAGCTCAAGCTAGTCTTTAAACTCATGCTGTGATCCAGGATGGCCTTAAACTCACAGCAAACCTACCTTAGCCTCCAAGAGCGCTAGAGTTTGGCACTAGCAATTTCTTTGTAGAAAGGTGTTTTCTTTTATTTGGAAAGAAGTATTCATTGATTCATTGATGTCAGAGATACACTAGAAAAGTAGGGTTCTCGTTTTTAGGGGAACAGGGCCTCTTTATGTAACCTAGGCTAGCCCTGAACTAGAAATCCTCCTGCCTCAGGTTTCTAACTACTGAAATTACAGATATGCACATATAGCTAGGATTTTTTTTTCCAGATGGAACTCAGGGCCTAGAGGCCTTTACAAGCATTGTGCCCCTTAGCTTCAGGCCCAGCTCTTGAGCCATGAAAGGCTTTTATTGGCAATTTACAAGGGTAGGTGACTGGCTAAACCTCTTCTTCCTGATAGAGCAAGGTTTCATTAGTCCCTCAGTCTCATCTACGGTGTTCCAAAACCTGCATATTGTGGCTCAGTGAAGACTGTTGTGAATAACCCCTCTGATGCTCCTATGCATTTGAACTAGGCTCAGACAACCAATATACTTAAAAGGAAGGGGGGGGGGCGGAATCCTTGAATCCTTTCTGACAATAGCACTGAAAAGACAGAAGAGTGCCTAATTCATCAACTTTAATGAAACGGCTAAATAACAAAAATAAAATAATAAAAATTCAATCCTATATGAAAAAACTCAATAAGCAAGAATCAGAATTATTAGCCCTGAAAGCCTTCAGCATCTTTACTTACAAACAAATATTTAACAAAAGGGAGCCAAAACCAGGTCACCTACCTGATGGGAGGGATCTCAGCGTCCGTGTACAGCAGGCGCTTGTGAGCCTCTAGTGAAGATGAACTTGAGCTCTTTGACAATTCTGGTAAATACGGCATTTTGAGACATTCCTTGGGCTCTTCTAGACCAAATGCTATTGTGTGTTGTGATTTAAAAAAATCATATAATCATCTTGGTTAAATGCATAATTCTTCTACCACACACAAAGTACCACGAAGCAAATCAACTAGCAATGAAAGAAATTAAAGTACTTGTCACTCTCAAGAGAATGAATTTCAAACTTGGCCATATTGACCACGGGGAAGAGTAGACTTGGGAGGGTGGAGTATTATTATTAGTGAGACAAGGAGAGTGGGCTATGATGCATCAGGCCTGTAATGCCAGTGTTTAGGAAGCTAAGGTAGGAGAACCATAAATTAACTACCAGTCCAGGATAGAAGCAAGTTCAAGGACAACCTGGGCAATTTCGTGACATTGGGTCTGAAAATAAAAGACTCAAAGGGATTGGAAAGTAACTCTGTAACAGAGGGATCTCCCAGAATCTGCAAGACCCTAGATTCCATCCCTCGAAGCCCAGCTGCTTGCCCTGCCAAACCGAGAGCAAGAGCAGCAAGGACAAAGGAAGAAGCCCAGCCTGTGGTTCTGCTAAGTTCCCTATTTTATCCAGACTTCCCAGAACATTAGCACCATGTTTAGATAAAAGTCACTTTCAAGACTTCTGCACTGCTCGTAGTGAATCCATCCTACATTCGTGTAAATAGTCACAAAGCAGAAATGACACAATCCTCTAAAATCCTACCCTTGGCATTGATTTGAATTTTCTCTCCACAAAATTCAAAGCAACTCTGTAAATACCAACATTAAGTATCTAGATTGTTCCTGTTGACTTCACATTTGGTCTACCCTTTTTGGGGGGGAGGGGGGTGCATGGTGCAAGTGTTTGGTTTGGTTTGGTCCTTTTGGGTTTTAATTGAGACAAAGCTTCTATGTAGCTCAAGCTGGACTTGAACTTGCAACAATTTTCCTGCCTCCCAAAAGCTGAATCACTGTACTCCACTATGCTCGACTTCAAGTTTAGTTATCTTTTAGTGCCTGTGTGGCATGTGTGTGTGTGTGTGTGTGTGTATGCATGTGACTGTGCATGTGTGTCTCTATGTGTGTGTGTATGCATGTGACTGTGCATGTGTGTCTCTATGTGTGTGTATGGTGTATACATGTGTGTGTCTGTGTATCTGTGTATGTATCTATATGTATGTGTGCATGTGTCTGTGTGTGTGCATATGTGTGTCTCTTTGTGACCATGTATGTACACGTGTATATGTGTGTCTGTGCCAGTGTGTGTACATGCGGAATCACACTATTTACTTTGGGTCCCTTTATCAATTTCATTAAAGCAGAACCCAGAGTTGTCAAGTTAAGCTAGCTTGGCTAACCATCTGGTTACCTTTCTCTTTCCTCCTATGATGGATTAAGGAGGGCCGCCATGCCTACTGACCTTTTCATATTTTCTGGACTTGAACTTGCCTGTGTTTTACTGGCTGAGACCTTTCATCATCCCCTAGTTAAGAAGTCAAAGCAGAGGCTGGAGAGATAACCGAGAGTGCTGCAAGCCAGGCGTGGTGGCCCACGCCTTTAATCCCAGCACTTGGGAGGCAGAGGCAGGTGGATTTCTGAGTTCAAGGCCAGCCTGGTCTACAAAATGAGTTCCAGGACAGCTAGGGCTATACAGAGAAACCCTGTCTCGAAAAACCAAAACCAAAACAAAACAAGTAATAAAAACAAGGGCATTAAAGTAGAAAGAGGCTAAAAGCTTGAAAGGTCATAGTGACACAAGCCTGTAATATAGCACTTGGAAGGTGGAGGCAGGAAGATCAGAAAGTAAGGGCCAGTGTAGACTACAGGATGAATTCAAGGTATGTAAAACCTGTTGGGAAAAAAATAATGAGCCCAGGCTATATGGCAAGTTCCAGGCCAGTCAGGACCACATAGTGAGACTGTCTCAAAAACAATTTTAAAATATAAGTAATAAACAAATCAATTCAAAATTATAAGACAATAAATAAAATGTGTTTTCATTGCTCACAGAATATTAATCTTAACTCACTCCCATCTCTCCTTTCTGTAAAGTTCATATACTACTAGCCCAGTGTAAATGTCATATGAGTTACATAATGCCTCGACTGCTTAAGGGAAAAATACATCTGTCAAGCCCATGCAAGCACTTATGTTCCTCCAAGAGATTAAGAACTGAGGTGGAGTTACCTTTCCTCATCTTCTGTGTTTCCAAAACTGCCTTCCTCCAACTGCTCTCAAACAGAAAGCAGTTGTCCAGGTTGCTTCTGGTGGCATTAGAAGTCTCAAATTTGATCTCAGGAGATAGCATTGACATTTTCTCTTCTTTCAATAGCCCGGATGAGAAGGAGACACTGCTCCAGTAAGGGAAAGGGAAAAACACAAGCACTTCTTGTAAATATCTTCTCATATCCCCGGGGAAGGCTAGACATTAACACACATTTACTACAATATGGACATATGGATTCGTGGGGTTTTATTTTGTTCACTGAAAGTCTCACTATATAGCCCTTGACTAACCTTGACTTACTATGTAGACCAGGCTGGCCTTGAACTCACAGAGATATGCCTACCTCTGCCTTAAAGTGCTAGGACTAAAGGCATGTGGCACCATGTCCACCATATTATTAAGATTTTTTAAAGCTAGAGAGTTTTAAGAATAAAATTTATTGTGTTTTAAGCATTTTAACAAACCTTTCATTTGGTTAGTGTTTTGAGACAGTGTCTCAAGTAACCTAGGCTAAAGGAACTCTGCAAATCTGGCCTTGGACTTCTGACCTACAGGCCTCCACCAACCCAGAGCTGGGATAACAGAAAGACACAGCCCACCACCACCACTTTGATATCCCTGAACACAACCCCTTAAGTGCTTTTGATGCCACAGGATTTGTGGCTAAAGATTACAACACCAAACAAAACTACTCTATAGACAACAAAGACCATGAAAATGATCTCAGAACCAAACACGAAGTGCACATTTCCAGATTCTTCAAAAAAGACTTTGTTAGCCAGGCATGGTAGTACACACCTTCAGTCCCAGCACAGGAGACAGACAGGCTGAGTTCTGTGAGTTCAAGGCTAGCCTGGGCCACACAGTGAGTTCCTGGACAGCCGGAAGGACAAAGTGAGATTCTGGCTCAAAAAAAAAAAAAAAAAGACTCTTAGAATCACAATCCAGACTCCATTCTAAGAACTTCTTTTATCTATAGCAGTAGAGATGACTGGATAACTTTCAGCTTCAAGCCAGCCTTTCAACAGCCCCAGGACAGGAGTGAGTGGCAGAGACAATATTGCTTGCAGGTAAGAGTGGGAAAATGAGGGCACACAAATGGACTTTCTGAACACCTCAGACTACAATGTCTTCCTCAAGCATTTTGTCCTGCTGCGTCAGAAAACAATGTTCTTAGAACTGGGTTTTCCTAGAGCATCTTTACAATAAATACATGAAGACTCTAACCTCTAGATTTATATCTATTCTTAAAATTTCTGATGATAAAAGTTTGCTTTAAAGTCCACCTTTGAGAGCCAGGCACTGTGGTGAATATCTTTAACCCCAGCACTCAGAAGACAGCCAAAAGCTGGTAAGCTCGAAGCCATACTCAGCTACATAATACATTCTCAGAGAGTAAGGGCTACAGAGAGAGACTCTGTCCATATGATGTCTGCTGTAATCCAGCACTAACATGGAGGTAGAAGAATGAGAACTTTAAGATCACTCATGTCTATGAAGCAGGTTTGAGGCCAGCCTGGGCTCTATAAGACTGTGAGACTGTCTAGAAAAGCCTCTTCTCCTTCTCCTCCTCCTCCTCCTCCTCCTCCTCCTCCTCCTCCTCCTCCTTCTCTTTCTTCTTTCTTCTTTCTTCTTTCTTCTTTCTTCTTTCTTCTTTCTTCTTCTTTCTTCTTCTTCTTCTTCTTCTTCTTCTTCTTCTTCTTCTTCTTCTTCTTCTTCTTCATAAAGAAGAAAAGGAAATTTAAAAATAATACTCTGCATTTGCAAGTGAATACAACTTCAGGAATGCATTGATATAATAAACAAAAAAAACTACCCAGGCTTGGTGGTACACATCTTTAATCTCAGCACTTCTGAAGTAGAAACGGGCCCGTCTCTGTAAGCTCAAGGCCAGCCTGGTCTACAGAGTGAGTTCCAGGACAGCCAGGGCTAAACAGAGAAACCCTGTCTTTAAAAATCCAAGGAAACCTAGAGGACAACAAAAATGCATGTTCCACACACATGTGGAGGTCAGAGAGCACTTGGTGGAAAGTGCTTCTCTCCTTCCTCTTTGTGGAGCTCTGATTTCAGATTTAGGTCATCGGGCACTTTTATCTACTAAGCCATCTCACAGCCCCAAACCACCCAATCCCAACATTCTTTACCCATCTCTTGTTTCTTTATTCACTGTTACCCCAATGAGGTCAATCCCAAAGTCCAGCCAATCCTGGCAGGTGGACCCTTTGATAGTTGTATTTAAGTTTATGGAAGAATTCCTGGTATATGTCTTCTAAATTTCTGATGTCTCCAGTGTTATAATATCTCATTTTTTTTATCCTATCAATTTATATCTTCCTTTGGCTGGTTAGGCTAAGGGTTTCTCAGTCTTATTAGCCTGTGCACAGAACCAGCTCCTTGTCTTCCTGCTTCTTCATATTGTTCTTCTGGCCTCTATTGGACTGACTTCAATTCTGAGCTGTACCCTTCCTTTGTAACTCTACTGGGTTTTGTTTGTTCTTGATTTTCTAAGACCCTGAGTTGTATCATCAGGCTATCTGAGAACTCTCTGGGTTTTTAACATAGGCACTCATAGCTATCTACACATTTTTCAGAGCTGCTTTTGCTGTTTCACATATGTGATAGATTGAATCTACATTTTAAGTTTGATTCCAGTAGCTTTTAAACCTATCCCCTTGTATCTTCAATGCCCTACTCACAATACCAAAAAGGCATTGTTCATTGTCTACATGCCCATGTATTTTCTGTGCGTGTATATACTGCTGTTGATTTCTAATTTATTTCTTAATGATAATGTGCCAAGAATTATTGCAAGCATTTTAAATTTCTCAAGACTTGCTTTATGGCCTAAAAAATGACAATTTCAGAGATCTATTCATGAGAAATTTTCTATAAAATATGTGGAAAAATATGTATGCTGCGGTTGCTAGATGATGCTTGAGAGTCTGTTAATTCCACTAATCTATCATATAGTTCATCTCTCAAGTGCCTTCAATATTTTTTTGGAGGGTGGGGTATTCATGGGCCACCAACCTATTGGTAAAAATAGGGTGTTGAAGTCACTATAATTATACTGGGGCCTATATGTCCCTTATGTCCAGTAATTTTTGTTTGATTGTTTTGTTCTAGTTTTTGTTTTGTAACATTTTATAAAATTGTGTACACCAACATTTGGTGCATATATATTTACATCTTATATCCGCCTGATGATTTCCCTGTGCTAATGTAATGTGGAGGGATTTGCTTTGTCTCGTCTAATTTTTGCCTTGAATTCTGCTTTATTAAATATGAGCACAGTTAATTCTTCCAGATTCCACGTTTGGAGTATCATTTTCTATTCTTTCAGTTTCTGTTTGTCTTTGCTGGTGAAATGTGTTTCTTACAGGCAACAAATAGTTGGATATTGTTTTTCAATCTAATTAGCCAGTCTATATCTTTTTAATTATAGACATAAAGTCATTACAGAATTTCACTGCATAGGTCCAGCTGTCCTGGAACTTACTTTGTAGACCAGGCTGGCCTCAACCTCACAGAGATCCACCTGCTTCTGCCTTGAGTGCTGAGATGAAAGACAAGCACTGCCACTGCAAAGCTGCTCCTATCATTTTTTTTTAAATCTTTTTTTTTTTGATTGCTTATCTGTTTTCCTAGTGAGATTTATCCTTCTCTGTGCATTTGTGGTTGTGTTGTTTTCTTCCTCTGAACTAGAATTACAGGAAGTTGTGAGCCACTCAATAGAGGTGCTGGGAAGTGAACTTGGATCCACTGGAAGAGCAGTAAACACTCTTAATTGCTGAGCCATCTCTCTACTCTCTGCTTTTTATTTTGAGACAGGGTTAAGTTGCTCAGGCTAGTCTTGAACTCACTCTGTAGGCAGATATAGGCTCAGAACCTATAATTTTCCTGCTCCAGTTTCTCAGGTACTTCAGATGAAAGGTTTGCACTTTTTTTTTTCATTTTTTCTTTTCTTTTCTTTTCTTTTCTTTTCTTTTCTTCTTTTTTCTTTTTTTTTGGGGGGGGTTGTTTTTGTTTTTTTGGTTTGGTTTTTTTGTTGTTGTTTGTTTGTTTGTTTGTTTGTTTTCAGACAGGGTTTCTCTGTGTAGCCCTGGCTGTCCTGGAACTCACTTTGTAGACCAGGATGGCCTCAAACTCAGAAATCCGCCTGCCTCTGCTTCCCAAGTGCTGGGATTAAAGGTGTGCACCACCACCATCCGGCAGATCTGCACTTTCTTATTTCTATGTGAATAGTTTAACCCTTGAACCTTCTCTTCAAGCCTCAAAAATCTTCATTCTTGATTTCCTTTATTGGCAAAGCTTTCCAGAGTTTTAATTTCAACATACCCAGTTTTTCATATCCAACAATTTTTTTTTCTTGTCAAACAATCTCTTTATTAAACTTGTTGCTCATATCATATTATCTTCCTTAATTAGTTCAGCCTCCACCAAATTCATTGATGTTTTAAGTTGTTACATCTATCTATTCCTTTGTGTGTGTGTGTGAGTGGGTACACACTGAACAGGCCTGGAAGTCAGAGGATAACTCCAGGGATCAATTCTCTCCTCCC
Source organism: Mus caroli (assembly GCF_978045245.1). Lineage (NCBI taxonomy): Eukaryota > Metazoa > Chordata > Mammalia > Rodentia > Muridae > Mus > Mus caroli. The sequence continues at coordinate 13,025,280 of NW_028227256.1, forward strand.
TCGGCATCAGAAATCAAGTTCTTGGCACCAGACATGGTAGCAAGTGCCTTTACCTGCTGAGGCACCTTTCCTGCCCACCTTAGTCTTAAAAAGTCATTATTATTATGTTTATAATCCAGCATTTCATCCATTTCAATAACCTTGGAGTCAGTTTCTTTTTACAAACCTTCTTAGGGAAGAACCTCTCCTTACTGATACAACATATGAGAATGTTGAAATGGTAAATATATTCCCTAATGGATTTAATAGTAAATTTTCCTGTTTCTTTCTGGGTTAGGGATAAGTATATCTTCAAATGTGCATACTATGTAGGAAGAGAAGGGCCCTGCTTTCTCTGTAGATCTCACAAGAGTGGATCCAGAACATTGTAACAATGACATGCATAGAGCTCTCCTTCTGCAATTGCTCCTCTGAGTAAGCCTGGGTGAAGGACATAGGCACAGCCTGTGCTGCGTTCCCTCATAGTGAGTCCAGACCCATTGACTCTCATCTGCTCTGTCCAACACTGAGAAGCAGATCCCCTGCACAAACATGATGGCTGAAAACCCTCCAGTTTATGCTAGACATTCATGAAGGAGAAATTTCTGGTTTCTTTGGAAACTGTTGTATAACGTGACTTTTCCTGGAAGCTGTCTTGTGAGAGATCACATGATGTTTTTCTGGAAGTTATCTTGTGAGAGAGAGAGATCACATGATTTTTTTTTTTTTTTTTGGACGCTGTTTTGCTGAAACAGACACCCAAGAGGGTTTTTGCGGAAGCAAATACTTGAGAGGGCCCCCTTGATGTTTGGAAAGGGTATAAGTAGAATCCCACAGATGTTAAAGGATGCTTTTGCACTGCTATGCCTTCCATTGTTTTCCTGGTCTTCACTTTGTAGAGAGAAATGTGCCAAAGGATTTCTCATGATATTCTGGCTGATTCTTGCAGCTTCTGCTGACTCGTGCAGATGCAGCGGAGCCTTGCAGCTTCTGCTGGATTGAGTCACTGCTACTGATTCATGTGTTTGCTATTGGACTGGACTGCTGCTATCCTGACAACAAAGAGTAGAATTGCCCTCCTCCCAAGGAACTACTTCTAGACAGGTCCACAACCCCCTTTTCCTATAAGCCTCCCTTTTCCGCTACCTCTGGTCGCTGGGCTAGAAGGGAGGTTGAAGCATTCTAGAACCCTAAGTAAATTCCGTTTTGTAATATCTAAGAATGCACATCCATCTTGGCACCCTTCTGGCCATTTAACCCTGACTCAGTAACCCCCTGCCACACAGAAATGTACAGCTGGTTGTGTTATGGCTTCTGCAAACTGTTAATGAAGACATTCAAGTTGCCTTGACTACCTAATCTTGGTAAAGCAAAACAGCTTAAAACTTGCTTCTGCAGACACTCAAGATCTTCTCCTGAGTTTTGCCTTTAAAACTCCTTCCCTCACCCCCATCTCAAGTTTGGCTTAGAGATTGTTGTCCTGATAGTAGTAATCCGTAACTCCTTTAATTATTATTGGATTAAATCTATGGTCTTTTCCTTGGGGTCAGAAACTCCATAGCACATGCACACACACACACACACACACACACACACACACACACACACACACACACACACACACACACACACAGATGGTAGGGCAGATTTTCACTCTGCCAGTCTGCACTTCTTTCTACCTCTTCTTGGGCTTTGAGCTCCTTGGAAGAAGCATGCTGGGACCTTCTCAGACGGCCCCCTCACAGTGCACCCTTGCACTTTGAGAAACACAGCGCTTGTCCAGCGCCAGCTCACAGAGCAGGTTCTCTCGGCCTTTCTGCTCTACACTGACTCTGGTGTCAGCTGCTCAGAACTGTCTCCTCGGGCTCAGGTACCACTCTCAGCAATACCTCAGGCCATCAGCATAGACACACACGTGGGCAAAATACCCATACACATAAAAATAAAATTAAAAATCAAAAACTTCCAGTTGAGGCCTATACTTCATGAAATACAGCCAAACTGCTTCTACAAATGGTCAGAATACCAGACATACAGAATCCATGAGCATAACACAGGGAGGCTCTAACACTTGAGATAAGGCTTCTCTATGTAGCCCCGCTTGCCTGGAACTCCCTTTGTAAATCAGGCTGACCTCAAACTCACAGATATCTGCTTACCTCTGCCAGGAATTAAAGGTGTGCACTACCACACTCAGCCTCCAAATAGATTCTTAAACAATGACATAAATAACTCAGAAAATCTATTTATTTTTAAAGTGTTTTATTACAGTTATACGTGTGCATGCACACACAGCATTGTATGTTTGTGACTATTAAAGACAGCTATCATGAGTTAGTTATCTCCTTCTACCAATGACATTCTGGGCATTAAACTTACTCCATCAGACTTCTTACCAGGTACTTTAACACAGTGAGCCATTTTGTGGGCACCCAAAATTCAATTTTTTTTTTTTTTTTTTTTTTTTTTGGTTTTTTGAGACAGGGTTTCTCTGTATAGTCCTGGCTGTCCTGAAACTCACTCTGTAGACAAGGCTGGCCTCAAACTCAGAAATCTGCCCATCTCCCAAGTGCTGGGATTAAAGGCATGTGCCACCACTGCCCGGCCAAAATTCAATTTCTTAAATATATTTAAAAATTATAAACACAAAGGAAAATAATTTTATATTTATCAGCTGGGGTCTGGAGAGAGATGATAGTATAGCATGCCAGAACCAGGAAATTGGAGTGGGTGGGTTGGGGAGCAGGGGGAGAGGGAAGGGATAGGGGATTTTCAGAGGGAAAACTAGGAAAGGGGATAACATTTGAAATGTAATTAAAGAAAATATCTAAAAAGAGAGAGAGAGAGAGAGAGAGAGAGAGAGAGAGAGAGAGAGAATTTTTGCTGCATTTTCACAAGACCTGCATTTGGTTCCCAACACCCAAGTGGGACAGCTCACTACTATAGCTCAAGAGGTTCCAATATCTTCTTCTGACTTCCATAATATGCATAGTATTCCATACATTTTGCCTGTATACGGCAGTCAACCATGCTTGCATGCTACAGCGTGGGTGCTGGGAATGAAACTCAGGTCCTCTGGAAGAACAGCCGGGGCTTTTAACCACTGAGCCATCTCTCCAGCCACAATTTTAAATATTCTTAATGAGCAATTCTACATCCAGAAATTTATTCTAAAGCAATAATCACAAATATATACTAATGTTTATCTTCAAGGATATCAAATCTTCTTTCTTTCTTTCTTTTTTTATGAGAAAAGATCACCCAGTATTAAACTGTAGAAGAAAGTAAGCCCAGGTTCAGCTTTGTTTAGAACAAGGGTCCGGTGAATATAACAAAGAGCGGATTATATATTCACTGATTATATATTCACTGAGGTATGTATGCATTTACAATGCCAGTGCTAAGGGCTGAAAGTCAAAATAAAATAGTGGTAATTAGGAAGCAAAAGTCTAAATCCTCTCAAAAGAGGATTTAAGTCAAAAAACAATGAGAGTTCATTCTGATAACTGTTACCCATAAAGCTATGTTGACATTCTGCGATGCACCAGGTCCTAACTGTACTGAGAAAAGAAGTAAATCTGATGGGAAAGTGTTTTCTCCTTCCTCTTCTACTGTCTTTTTTTTTTTTAAATGAAATTCTATTGGGCCCAAAGTATACAACCTGATAGTACAAGATAAGTATGTAGTAAAACTCTTTATTGTATGTTAACTGAATTTAGACAAGAGTGAAATGATTAGAGCAGAGCTTGGGTTCTTCTAAAACCTGGGAAAGTCAACTGTTGATAAATACACCTGCCTTGGAATTGTTACAATGTGAGCAAGAACAACTTTATGTGTATGTGTGTGTGTGTGTGTGTGTGTGTGTGTGTGTGTGTATGTGTATATATATATATATATATATATATATATACATATATATACATATATGTATATACTATATATGTGTGTGTATGTATATATATGTATATAATATATATGTGTGTGTGTGTATGTATGTGTGTGTGTGTGTGTAACATACTGGGATCTCTATGCCCCAATAGCTGGCACACTGTTAAAACAAGTGACTGACTTTTTCTTTTCTTTCTTTCTTTCTTTCTTTCTTTTTTCCTATACAAAGTCATCTTATTACATAGCCTAGGATGGTCACAAACTCATAAACCTCCTACTCAGCCTCTAAGGTACCAGGGTGACAGGCATGATTGCAAGGCCCTGCTCAGCAGTTATTAAAATATATCACTGAGAATGGGACAACAGGTTGTGACAAGGAAGTTGTGACAAGGAAGGGGGACTTAATGGTGACTGTGGCTGTGGACCTGACAAGGCAAGCAATACATAGTGTTCAAGGAGACTGAGTTAGTGCATAGGTTGACAGGCAATGAGGAACACTGCCTTACATAAAGCAAATGTAGCTTTATGTACATAAAGCTCCCTCGGGCAGACACAATCCAGAACCAAGCAGTAGAAGCTCAGAGTAGCTGCCCTAGAGATAAAAAAGTTAAGAACTATTTCCAGATAAAAAATTAAGGCTAAAAACTTTACTAAAGTTGGCAAGGGGGATTTGAGAAGGAGAAGAAAGCCAGAATATGCTTTAAGATCTTCTGGGTATGAAGATGAAGAAAGGGCGAGGGTCTAGAAAGACAGCCAACCTAGAGCATTTTGGAGGCAAGGGAACAAATCTAAGAGATAGTAGCTCAGGCTGGAGAAATGACTCAGCAGTTAAGAGCACTGGCTGCTCTTCCAGAGGTCCTGAGTTCAATTCCCAGCAACCACATGGTGGCTCACAACCATCTGTAATGGGGTCTGATGGCCCTCTTCTGGTACGAAGGTGTATATGCAGATAGACTACTCATTCATAAAATAACCCTTAAAATATAGAACTTTATGCTCAAACTCCTATGAAATGATTGCCAGCCAATGATTCAATGAGGCATCAAACTCTACAAAGATAAGCTCTAGAGTAAAGTGAACCTAGATTTTAGTCTTGACTTTGTCCTCTGATAGAAACATAATCTTAGGGTCATGCTTCTGACTCTAAGTGGACAAAGACTGAATTTTTTTGTTTGGTTGGTTTTTTTGTTTTGTTTTTCAAGACAGGGTTTCTCTGTGTAGCCTTGGCTGTCCTGGAGCTCACTTTGTAGACCAGGCTGGCCTCGAACTCAGAAATCTGCCTGCCTCTGCCTCCCGAGTGCTGGGATTAAAGGCATGCACCACCACTGCCCGGCAGACTGAATTTTTAAAGACACTTTTAAGTGTCCAGAGGTGACAAGCATGTAATAAGCATCCTGCAAACAGAAACCATAATTTATTTTTAAATAATAAACGTGTTTCTCTCACCACAGCCTGATGATGAAAAGGTAACTCAAACCCTGCATAATGGTGCTTTTATAACTGGGAAGTAATGGGGAGAGGGTCAGTTCAAGCTACATAGTGAGTTCAAGGCTACATGGACAGTCTCACACCCCTGCCCCCAAAAGAAAATGCAAACCAATACAAAAAAAATCAAAAGAAAAATTTCTGTCAAAACTTTTAATGTGCATATACCTGACCCAAAGGTTCCGTTTTTCCTGTATAAAGGGAGAAGGGGGCTGGGGGCCCACCTGTCATAGCATACATGTGGAAGTGAGAGGACAACCCTGTGGCGCTGGTTCTCTGTGAGCTCTGGAATTGAAGCCAAGACATCTGTGCTGCAAATGCCCAGCCTTCACGTGCTGAGCCATTCCCAGCCCTACTTAGCAGTTCTGTTTCAAGGGATTTATTCCACAGAACTGTTTCTTTGTGTAAGAATGTTCATTGTTGGGGAGCCACGACAGCAATCGGGATGTAAAGTGAATAAATAAATAAATAAATAAATAAATAAATAAATAAATAAAAGTTGTTGTGAAATATTTGTAAAATGGAAAACCTGAATCTTGTATCAATTAGAAATGTATAGGTTATACCACTCGTGGCTAAAATAACAGGGGAAAATTATGAAAGAAAGAAAACACCGGACATATTTTAAAGTAAAGGAAGTAGTTGGAAAATAAACCTGTGTCTCAGGGCGAGTCAGCGAAGCGCACCAATGCACAATTTCAAAAACAGACAGTGTGTTTTAACAACAAAAGTTTTACGAAATATTATTCTAACATTTAACTAATAGGGATTCCATATGCACACTCACAGACACAATCTGAGACCTGACGTTGTTTTGTTTCAAAGAACACAATAGCCTGTTTGACAAGTTGTTTGCATTTGTCCCTATGGTTTCCCTGGTGTTTATGACTCCAAAGGGGCTAGATGACCAGTATGGAGGACTAGTACATAAAACAGTCTACATGACCAGCACAATTATTTTCTTGTACCTTTAGATTATAATGAAAATAAAAAATATACCCAAATGATACAAAACAGAATTGGCAATATAGGGTGTTCTGATCCATCTAGTTGAGACTGGAGAAAGAAGGCCATGGGAAAGAAAGGCAACATCTCTGCTCCCAACCTTAGGTTTAAGCTCTAGGAGAGATGCAAAGTGAACTTGTAAAGCTCTGTCCAGGAAACTCAAGGGTCCTTTGCTTGGACAGAACCTAAGAAGTGTGAAAAGAATATTCAGCGTCTCAGCCTCGTTTCCTGACACCTGACCCCACAAACGGTGCCAACTTAGGTCCTCATGCCCAAGCCATCCTGTCGAAGCGCCTTGAGGGCAGGTTTGGAGTGTCCCACGTGGCTCTGAAGACATCAGTTTTCCCTTCTTGAAGAGAGCCCTTCCTGGCTCCAGCCTGGAGCCCCGGCTCCCCGCACTCACCGTCCCCGCAGCTGTACAGAGGAGATGGGCTTCTTCAGGTGCCGGACCCACGGCACCAAGGAGGATGGCTGGGCCAGCGGGGGCAGCGGGCAGTGTGGGAGCCAGCGACGGCCGTGGGTGGATGCGAGCTCTCGGCTGAGGCTAGCCGCGTCTCCGGGCTGTCCACCGCGGTGGGGCGGGGCAGCCGGCAGCCTTCTCGCACTGGCACCACTCTCAGGGCGAGCATGCTCGGCGGCCGGCAGCCCGGCGACGTTCGGAGCTCGGCCGCCGCTCAGCAAGGCCTGGCCCAGCCGGGGCCAGCGAGCGCTCGCAGCTGCGGCCCCGCTTGCCCGGTACACCGTTGGTTGCTAGGCGCCCGTAGCCTGGGGCCGCCCCACTGAGCTAGGCGGATACAACAGCCTCAGGATAGTGGGCCATGCCTCCAGATAGTGGGCCAAGGTGGATGCTGGGATGGCTGAGAGAGCAGGGAAGGAATCCCAGTCAGGGTATGAAGCCAGGGTGGATGCCGCCTTTGGGTCACTTCTGAGAGGGGAGCGATGAAAAAACAAGGCTGGCTGACAGCTGTCAAAATACTCTTCCAAGGGTAGAAGTGAGAATGGACAGTTGGACAAGGAGGGGATTTGTGCCGGGTCACTGGCACATCAGCTGATATCAGTCTCATTTTTCAGATTCATTGTAACTAGATCGGTTCAAGTATTTTGTGGAAAGTGTGTCTCCACCCTACCTTGGACCAGCACCTCACCTACTTAGTAAGATCTCAATCAACATCAGCATGCCTCACATTGCTTAACACAGAGAACATCAGTATTGAAGTTCCCTGGTTAAGAAAGCCAATTCAGATTAGATCCAAGCTGTGATACCAGGGTAGAGAAAGCTAGCCCCTCGTGAAAAACTGGAGGTAGCAGAGCAGTGAGATGGACTTTGTGGTGGAATATTTCCCCAGCATGCTGAAGCTGGGTTTGGTCCTTAGTCAGTCCAAGGTCATCACAGTAAATTCAAGGCCAGTCTAGGAAGCACGTGATCCTACCTCCAATAAAACCACGGATGTGTACTTTGTAGAACTAAAAGAATTCATGAAAAATAAGGATGAAGAGACACATATTTAGGATTGGGTTGCATACTAACCAGCCGAACTTAAGACAAGGGTGGAAATTAGGAGAAGATATGTCTGAAGTCCATCTCAAAACCAACGATAAATTCAGTTCTGGGGATGCATAGTGGAGAATCACATAGAAGAGATTATATGGGTTAAACAATATACCAGCATTCAAACATTTAAGATTGAAAGGATTTCTTTTCCATGCCCCCCTGGCTCCTGTACCCTACAGAGTCTGCCTTTCCCCATACTGTTCTTTGGCTGCACATCTAAAACTCTACCATAATTCTTTCTTCTTCTTTTTTTTTTTTTTCTTAAAGTTCTACTGCTGAGAAATTCAAGATCACGGTGAAGACAGGGTCAGTGTGTGGTGAGGACACAATGTTTTCTTTGAGATTCTTGAACACCGCATCCCTCCAGAAAGACAAATGTCACAAGGAGAAGGGTAAAAATGACACCTACTCTATTGCCTCCAGCCAATTTATAAGGCACTGATCCCACCGATAAGGATGAAGCTCTTAATCTAACCACAACCGATCTTGTCGGACCTTTAAATGTTAAATTGAGCACTAAGTTTCAGCATGAACACAAACATTTAAAGCACAGTAGAAACAAAGAGGGAGCCAATTCTAGAAAATGTACCTCTTATTACTTGCCAGTGGTATAATACAATTCAGGGAGGCCACTGTATTTTACTGTTTTACCATCTCTCCTTAAAGTGTCTGTTCATGTTGTTATTTTGGGTGTTTTAAGACAAGGTTTCACAGTGTAGCCTTAGCTGTCCTTAGAACTCACCATGTAGACCAGACTGGCCTGGAAATCAGAGATCTGCCTGCCTCCGCAGGTGCTGGGATTAAAGACATGCACAACCCCCACCTCAGGCTAAAGTCTTTTCGTGTGTGTGTGTGTGTGTGTGTGTGTGTGTGTGTGTGTGTGTGTGTGTCACACATGAGCATATGTCAGAGAGCAAGTACGTTTGATCAGAGAACAACCTCGGCTGTTATCCACTTATTTGAGACAAGGTCTATGTCATTTACTGACTGTCTGTACTAGACTAGTTAGCCTCCAAGCTTCTGTGGACTCTGCTAAATCTGTCTCTTACCCCTGTAAGAACAAAGAGATTGCAGACTTAGTCTATCATGCACAGCTTTTACGTGGGTACTTGGGCTTCCAGGCCTCATAGTCGAGCAGCAGGTAATTAACTCACTGAGCCATCTCTGGAACACAAGTCTTTATCCACACATTGCAGCCAGAAGAAACAACAAAGGGCAAACGTGAAAATAATGCACATAAAAAAACATGGCAAACTCATTTACCTAGACTTTTAACAGAATGGAAAATTAAATTCTTCTAGTCAGAAAAGGTTTTCCTCATTTACAAACACAAATGATTCTATGTAAAAGGCAAAGGGTACCTAATACCTCCCACATACAGTGTCTAACCATCCTAACAATTACTCACAAGTCACACTTGATGACAACTCAGCATGCCTCAAGGTCAGCCTGGGTTGCACTTTTTATTTTTTTAACTAAGTTAGAGATGGTAAGATGGCTCATTAGGTAGAAGCCTTTTCCAAAGCCTCATGACCTGAGTTCCATCCATCAATGATGCCACATGATGACAGGAAAGGAATCCCAGGGGTTTTCCTCTGCCCTCTCTCTACAGGCACACTGTTGCATGTGAACACACACACACAAAATAAATACAATATTTTAAAACAGTAAATTGGGTGGTGGGGGGCAGCAAATGGTTAAAAATGCATTAGATGCAGGCTTGATGATCTGAGTCCCATTCCTAGAGTCGTAATAAGGTGAAAGAAAAGAACTAACACCACATGACTGTCCTCTTGCTTCTACATATCCATCCATGCACACATACACACTTCAACACTCACATACACACACGTGATCTACACACACACATGTGTAACACAATAAAGTTTAAAAAATTAACTAATTTAATGGAAAACTATTAAAATGAAGAAGTTCATAATTATTTCATCTTGTGTCTTAGAGACTGTATTAATAGAAATCTCTACCTCTAACTTTCTTTGTAAAAAGTTTCCAATTTACTGCTGGGCGGTAGTGGGGCACGCCTTTAATCCCAGCACTTGGGAGGCAGAGGCAGGTGGATTTCTGAGTTCGAGGTCAGCCTGGTCTACAAAGTGAGTTCCAGGACAGCCAGGCTACACAGAAAAACCCTGTCTCTAAAAACCAACCAACCAAACAAAAATTTCTAACTTACTTTTCTAATTTACATCACATATTCCTGAAACATATGTGCACCTCTGTCATACACACACACACATATATATATATATATAGTCAGTCTATGCACATGTATACACAGATCCTTACTTCATGTTCCACCTCTGTGGTGGTTTGAATATGCTTGACTATGGGCACTACTCAAGCTACAAGTAGAGTATCTGTAGCAATGCCAACTCTGAGATTGTAAGTAAGCCCTGATTAAATGTTTTGTTTATAAGAGTTGCCTTGGAGCCAGGCGTGGTGACACATGCCTTTAATCCCAGCATTTACGAGGTAGAGACAGCCAGATTTCTGAGTTTGAGGCCAGCCTGGTTTACAGAGTGAGTTCCAGGACAGCCAGGGCTACAGAGAAACCCTGTCTCGAAAAAAAAAAAAAAAAAAAAGAGCTGCCTTGGTCATGGTGTCTCTTCACAGCAATACAACCCAAACTGAGACCACCTCTTATTCCTCCACCTCCACCAATAAAGACAGCTACTAGAGGAGTCTTGGAATTTTAAACGCTACTGTTTTAAAGGGTAGATTCATTGGATTGTCAGCAGGCACTGAGAGCTTAATGCTGTGGTCACGAACAGGTCTCAAGGAGGCAGTACCAAGTAGACTGATCCAGCAGGGGCTGGCAATCTGAGAACACCGGGGTGCTGCTTTTAAGGGAAAACCAGAAGCATTCAGGACTGTGGGGTATCTTGAATCTGTTTGGGAAAGACCATGAACCAGGGTAGAAGATAGGTGAGGAAAGGCTGGCGCTTTGGGGCTGGATATCAGGATTGGAAATGGCTTGTTTTTCCTTGGCAAAAAGGAAATTTGGGGCAGACACTGGTAACTGGACTTATGACTACTTCATTCAGCTTTACAATTTTTTTTTTTTTTTTTTTTTGGTTTTGCGAGGCAGTGTTTCTCTGTGTAGCCTGGCTGTCCTGGAACTCAGAAATCCGCCTGCCTCTGCCTCCCGAGTGCTGGGATTAAAGGCGTGCAGCACCACGCCTGGCGATTTTTTAAAGAGAGATTATCTGGTGTTCACTTGAAGATTTAGAATGTTTCCACAAAGCTGTCTTGATTTTTCACATGTATTAACAAAGTTTGTTTTAAAATAAAAGCAAACCACATCTCTGTGTGCACATGTACATCTGTGAGTGTCAGATGAAAACTTTCAGGAGTTGCACTGAGTTCTGAATTAGTTTTTAAGAGATCAAATACGAACAATTTTGTTTCCTTTTGCGTACAAGTCTTATTAGTGTTTCTACTGCCGTGATAAGCACACTGACCAAAAGCAAGCTGAGAAGGAAAGGGATTACTTCAGGCAGGAGGGACTGATGCAGAACTTATGGAGGTTGCTGCTTCCTGACTTATTCAGCCTTTTAAAATAGATATAAACCATTAAGGACCAAGTGCCCTAGGAGTGGCACTGCCCACAACGAGCTAGGCACTCCACATCTATCCACAGGCTTGCCCACAAGCCAGTCTGGTTGGGGGAGGGGTATTTCTAAATTTGAGGATCCCTGTTTTTAAAATGCCTAGTGTCTATTTGGCAAACTTAACCAGGGCATAATTTTTTACTTAAAATAACTTCCTTTACTGACTGGTAATCTATTAAAAGCTTTGTCAGTTAAAAAATTTACAGAAAAGGTCTGTGTGTGAAATGGTTACAATGCACCAAGAACTTTAATGCTACTTTAAGAATTAAGCCTTACACTGAGTAGCTAGGAAGAGCAACAAAATTTCAGATATGAGTAATGCTTCAAAGTTATTTTAAGTTGTATTATGATCTAGGCTTGGATAGAGGGTACCCAAGTGCTTCAGACTCAAAATTAACAACTGACAAGGTAGTTTGAAAGTAAAGGTCAGTGTCCCTTGTAAATTTTCCATGCTCCAAATCCTGGAGCCTGTGTGAACATACAGAAAGAGATCGAAGATGTGTTTAAGGATACTGAGCTATCATCTTAGTGTATTCCAGTGGCCCAATGTCACGAGATCTTAAGGAAAGTAGGGTCCAGATGAAATGGCTCAGTAAAGGGGCTTGCCATCAACTGGGACCTTCCTTCATAAATACAAAGTAAAAGCAATTTTACGTGTGTGGGTGGTATGCCTGTCCATGTACCATATACATGCTTGGTATTCTCCTAGAGGTCCCAAGATTGGGAGTTACAGATTGTGAGCTGCCATATGGACAACACTGGGAGTTAAACATCTTCTGGAAGAGCAGCTAGTACTTCTAGCCAGAGTCAACTCTTTTGTCTCCTTGGGTTTTTAAATTAAAACACAGTTTTCATTTTATAGGCAACTGGTTTCCCTCAGAGGATAATAGGTAGGTCTGAAACTTTGACATGACCCAGTGAGGCCAATGCTGGGCTTCTGGTTTCTGCCTGTAGACAAGCAGAAGCTATTTTCTATTTTTCAGTGTTAGACTAGCCAATTTTGTCTTCAAGCTACAAGTAGAGTATCTGTAGCAATGCCAATTTTCTGCAGAGAACGTAGCCATTCTTCTTCCCATGCACTCTTTCCTACCCATGCTTATCTTACTCCAAGACTTCATAGTTAAGTCCATGGACTCAAAAGTACACTGCTATGACGGTAGGTGGTTTTATGAAATAAAAACAACTTGGCTGCAAATGGTGGCACACACCTAGGACAGCACTTAGAAAGCTTCAAAGCAAGTCTGGACAAGTATTCCAGGACCTTGTCAAAAACATACACCCCCCAGCACTGATAAGGGCCACCAAGTTGTTTGATTTTAATTTCTTTGAGGCAGTACTGACCCATCACTATTCCCCCCAAACCTGGAAAGTTCCAGCAGCTGGGATATGCCTATACTTCAAGGAAGTAGACACGCAAAGACAGACACTCTTTGGCAGATGCTTTAGGGATGGAGAGTTTACTGCTCTTACCGAGGACTCAAGTTCAGTCTTCAACTACCATGTTGCTCAGTCAACCTTTAACTCCACTCACAAGCACAGATGAACATGCGTACACTTTCTTGTCTTTAGACAATATCTCACCATGCAGCACGGAATTCAGAGGTTCATCTGCAATGCTGAGATTAAAGGGGCACAGCACCACATCCAGCTTAATGTATTTAATGAGGTATCTAGATTCCTCTCCAGAACTCAGAGACTCAATCTGATATTATCTAGGACCATCAACAATAGAAATTAATTCATAACCTGACAAGAACTTTTCACCAACAGTACCCAAGTCATTTACTTGACATTGCATTAACAACTTTACCTGTGTTCATGTAGGTAACTTAACTAAATGCAGCGGGTAACAAAAACATGCTCAAGTGCAAGGAAGGACTTTTTATGAAGGGATTTAGTGGGACAAGACAGGAAGACATGTTTAAAACAAAAAAACTCCCCCGGAGGGGGTGGTACACACCTTTAATCCTAGCACTTGGGAGAAGCAGGCGGATTTCTGAGTTCAAGGCCAGCCTGGTCTACAAAGTGAGTTCCAGGACAGCCAGGGCTACACAGAGAATCCCCCCCAAAACCCCAAGCTTTTAGGTTTTGGTCCATCTCACTCCAACTGCCTAAGATGCTAAGAAGTACTTATGTATTTAAAATTTAAAAAGTACTTTTAACTCATGACATAAGGGCTCAGCAAGTCTCAATGCCCACATGGTATCTCACAACAATCAGTAACCCCAGTTGCATTAATTAACATGTGGTACATAGTCACATGCAGGCAAGACATCCAAACACATGAAAAAAAGGATGCATTCATGTGTAGGCCAACAAGTCCATGCCTGAAACACGGAACTGCAGCAGCAAATGTCTACAATGTCTTTTACAATTTCCTAGAAATCATAAATGCTTATCTAGTTTGACACACTCAGCATAGCTTATATATATATATGTCATATATATATTTTATATAACTTCTCAGAGAAAAGCCTTTAACAAATTTTCTTTTAAAAACCATAAACTGGAACGTTGTACATCATAGACTGAACACTCCAGGATTAGCCACTACAGTGGTAAGCAGGGCAGAGGCAGGCCAACAAAGACTCCAACACATTTCAATTTGCCAAGCTGTGACTGTTTATTAACCGACCAGATTACAAAAATACCATGGGTGACACCTGAAAGGGAAAAACAAACAAGTTAGAGACCATCTTCCAAGTCACACATCAGCATCCCCACCCCCCTCCCGTAAAGGAGCACGCTTCCATTAAAGAACATTTCTCCAAAGTAAAACATAACCACTGGTCGGGCGTGGGGGGGGGGGGGGGCGCACACACGCCTTTAATCCCAGCACTTGGAAGACAGAGGCAGGCGGATGAGTTCAAGGCCAGCCTGGTCTACAAAGTGAGTTCCAAAGACAGCCAGGGCTATACAGACAAACCCTGTCTCGAAAAAAAAAAAAAAACCCAAAACACTTAAGGACACACCCAATCTGCACTCAACAGAAAAGCCGTCAATCAAGGTTTTGAGTTCAAAGCTAGGTGAGTCTACACATAGTTTTGCAATTGCCAGAAATATAGAGATTCTGTCTCAAAAAACAACACTTACTTCTTACCTTAGTTCATCCGTCTAATAAGCCTGTTTATCTGGTCTTCCCTGTTGCCAGCATCTCCACCTTCTACAAAGTGAGTTGTCTTTTTCTTCATTCCACCTCGTGGGGAAGATAATTTGAAGGGCCACAGGAAGTTATTTGCTTCCTTGAAGCGTTTCCCAACTGTATAGATCTCATGAATTAGATCCTCCATGCAGATGATGCCAAACTTACCTGAAAAAAATTTGAGTTCAAGATCAACTTTTTAAAAGTATTCCAAACACAATTATGGGCAGAACCATCAAACAAAGACAAGCCAGGTGTGGTAGCATATGCCTTTAATCTATCAGGTGGGAGCCAGATGAAGGCTATCTGACTTACAGAGAAATCTTGTCTCAAAATTAAGGATGCAGAGCCTTTAAGGATGTATGTGAAAATTTGTCCGAAGTGAAGCCAGGCTGGGAGAAATGGCTCAGGAGAGGGAAGTGCTTGCTGCTTAAGAATGACTGGAGTTCAGATTCAATGACCCAAGCTCCAACCTAAAGGCCTGCTTGTAATCCCAGCATATAAACAGAAGGGACAGTCAGCTAGGCTGGAATGCAACTCTGGGTTCTGGGGAGAACCTAGCCACCATGTGGTGGGGTCATCAAGGAAGACACATGACATTTGGACCACCACCCACACGCATACAAAATAAAAGTAAAAAAAAAAAAATAAATTTAAAGTCTGGCCAGAAAACATGACCTTGGACTAGTATCAATCCCTCCCTGAAAAAACCATTACCTACCAAGAGACCGAGCAATCAAGGAATTATCTGTCAAGGCGATCCGCTTCTTGTTGATTTTGCCGTAGCCGCGCTTGTAGATGAGCTCGTTTACTGACTTCAGGTTGGGGTACCTGCACCAGGAAGACCAGGTTAAGTTAGAATACAGCCCAAGTGTCTAACATCCATCTTATCATAAAAGCCAACCCACTAGACAGAAAACTCACCCCCATGCAATGTATGGTTCCACAATCCGAAGCATGTTAATTGAAGCCTTGTTGAGCTTAACAAAGGTGCCATTGAAGATCTGTCGAAGACGAAGGAGCTGCAGAACCTTACGAACCTTTGGGCTTACTCCATTGATACTGCCAGAGGAAAAATAGATCCATACAGCTTTTACCACTGAGTCACCACATAGCATGTGTATGTAAGTCTCAACACGCTATCACTACTAGCCTGCCTTCTCTTATATTGATTCCTGTTATATCATAAAAGATAACTGAATGATACTAACTAAAGTGTTTTTTAAGCTCTTAGACAACTACAGGACACTGAAATGCAGTCAGAGCAGGCAGCTTAGGCACAGGTTTCACAAACAAGCCCCCGCCCCTGTAATTCTCGGTCCCCTTCCTAAGGGCAGCCATAATACAGTCATTGCTGCCAGAACACGATGCAAAGTGAACTCACCCTCGGATTCTGATGACAAAGGCCAGCTTTGGTTCTGCGGGCACATAGAAGTTCCCAGCTTTCCTTGCCATCCTGGCCATGCGAATCTCAGTGCGGTACATCTGCCTGTACTCCTTGTGATAATGCTTTGCCTTCTCATAGATGAGCTTCCTCCTTGCCTTTCGAAGCTGAAAAACCAATGGCCAGTTAGTCATAATTCTTGGCTCTGCAACAGAGCACAGCATCAGTTTTATAAAACTGTCCTGCCTCCACGGATTACTTGAGAATATCAAAGCAGGAAGATCTCTCTTCAATCTTACTCCACTCTCAGTCCTAATAAGCTCCCTGGCCCACTGAAGACCTCCAAAGTTTACTTACTGTCTTCAGGGCAAACTTCTTCCTCAGGCGCTTCACCTTCAACTCTGCGAAATTCCTTCGCTTTTTCTTAAGGGTTTCTGGCACAGCGGGAACCTTTTTCTTGAGAGTTTTTGGCCCAGCAGCAGGAACCTTTTTCTTCAGGGTTCCTGGAACAGTGGCAACCTTCTTTTTCTTCTCTCTGTTGTTAGTAGAGAATTACTAGTAGGTCAAAAAACTCCCTGGTGATGTATCACACACACTAGGTGCTCAGAACTAGGTTAGAACTGTCACCCACTCAAACCGGCAGCATCTCCGTCCTTCCCGAAAGCCCTACTGGCGATGCAGAGTTCATGCCCACAACCTTCACCTCACACACACACCTCACAGGTAAACACATACGATATTAAAGAGATTTATGCTTAACCCCGGCCACCAGTCCTGGCCTGTAAATTGTTACAAGTTGGTAAGTCACACTAAAAAATTGTACTGCACACTTTTAGGGTTCCAGGACTCACTGACCCTCGACCAAGTCTCAAGCTCCATATGCAGGAGGCTGCCGGTAAGCAGCCGGCTAAGATAGCTTTAGCTACGAAGGATCTCGCCCCATGACTCCGCGGAATACATTCTACCGAAGAATGGACCTCCGCCCAAGTAGCCGGATCCGCAGTCTGCCCTCACTTTGCTCCTGGTACTGCCAAGGCCTCCGCGCGGAGGCCACCCGCACTCCCTCCTAGGACCGACCACACGGCGTCACAAACACCCAGACAGGCAGGCAGTGGTTCCAGGCTACACTCAGATACAGGAAAAGTGAGACAAAATGCCTCTAGTTTGGGGGATGGAGAAGGATTCTGGGGATGAGAAGAATTGACTTACGGAACAGCCTCCATGGTTCCAGCCGGAAAAGAAGAGAGAAGGGTGGCGCATGCGCACTGTCTCCTTAAAGGTCTGAGGGCGCGAAGCCCCACGCCTTATAGCTGTCCTGAGATAAGCCGGAAAATAATCTAGAATTGAGATTTTTGCACTTTGCTGGCGCAAAATTAACAGCTTGGTTTAGTCACGGCCAGACAACTTTATGGTAAAACTCATCGGAAAACAAATGCACTGAATACATTTTTTTAAACGAATAGAGTGGGGACACCTCGTCAGCTCTGGGCTTAATTTCCTCAGGTTGCGTTGACAACCCTAGGGTCCAGCTCTGCGGAATTCGTTGGACCCAAAAGGCATGTTCAAGGATGTGAACTACAAGTCCCAGCATGCATCACTGCATAACCCGCGGGGCTGGAGGGCGACGTTGACCGACACTCTGGGCAGCCTTCGCGGCGGTGATTCCCATTAGGCTCACTAGAGTATGCGGCTTCAGGTCCTCAGCGGCTAGCTGAGCTAGGAAATCACTGTCGGTCACCTCCTCGGGCTCTCTGCGGCCCGTGGCCACACAGCCCTGCTCCCCCACCTCGGCTGCGCTGCCGAGGTCCTCTTTCGCCCGACTGTCGGGCTGTCTTCCGCAGCGCCTGATCATCGGCCGCCAAGTCCACAGTCCCTCGGTTGGCGAAAGCAGCGAGACCGGGAAGAGTGATGACCCGAAGGTCCGAGGAGGATGGGGGGGTTCGCTGCTGGGGGACCCGGCAGGCGCAAGCCACGGCGACCCACAGCAGGGGGCGTGAGCCGCGAAGAGTGGCGCGACGAGGGCGGGAGCCTTCGGCCGCGGTCGTGGAAGAGGGGCTGCCCCGCGCGGTGGGGCGGCCGGCGGGAGGGCGAGCGGGGAGGGGAGGCTGGGCCGGGGGCGGGGTGCGACCGGGGGCGGGGAGGGCCGAGCTGAGGGAGGGCCGATGCCACTGCAGCGGCCGGCGCTTCCCGGCGGTGGGTTATATAGCGGGGAGTGTGGAGCTACCTCAGAGCCGGCTGGGAACGCTCCGACGCTGCGGGGCCCGGTGCCCGAGTGACAGCGGCGCGAGTGCAGGGCAGGGGACCCGAGTCGCGCTGGCAGCTCGAGCGGTTGGCAGCCCTCGCGTGCGCCCCGCAAGTCGGCCCTTCCCGGCGCTGCCCGCACCCTCCCGCAACTTGAGTCAAGTTGACAACTCCCGCGTCCCGACGCATCCGCCCGGCGCACCCCTGTCCTAGGAAGACGGGGAGCCGCTGCAGCAGCGCCGGGGACGTTCGGGCGGCGGCGGCTTGGCCATGAGGGCAGCGCGCGTCGCCTAAGTCGCGGCTGTCACCGCCGCTGCAGCGGGACTGGACGGCCGGACGCTGTGGGACAAACAGGCGGCCGCCAGCAGGAGGCGCCGAGCCGGGAGCAGCGGCAGGCACAGCCCGTGGCCACTGCGCCGAGCCCGGGCGGAACTGGCCCCGCGCAATTCAGCCCCGCAGCACCTCGGGGGCGGACTCCGGGCTCAGCCTTCGCGTCCGGATCGCGGTGACAAGCGCCTCCGGGGCCAGGAGCTGGGCTGTCTGGCGCAGGGAGAGTGAGGACACGGTGCTGGGCTGCTGCGGGACCCGGGGCGTCGCGATGAACATCGTAGTGGAGTTCTTCGTGGTCACTTTCAAAGTGCTGTGGGCGTTCGTGCTGGCCGCGGCGCGCTGGCTGGTGCGGCCCAAGGAGAAGAGCGTGGCCGGCCAGGTGTGCCTCATCACGGGCGCGGGCAGCGGCCTGGGCCGCCTCTTTGCTCTCGAGTTCGCCCGGCGCCGGGCGCTGCTGGTTCTCTGGGACATCAACACGCAGAGCAATGAGGAGACCGCAGGCATGGTTCGCCACATCTACCGGGACCTGGAGGCGGCCGACGCTGCTGCTCTGCAAGGTAATGCCTGTGTATTGTTGAGTCAAACATCTCCCCAGCCCGGAGGGTCTCCACTGCCTAGTGTCATGGGCAGCCTCGCTCTCCCGGAAAGGAACACCCCGCTGGTCTTCTGGAAGGCGAGTGGAATTTGCCCCTTGATAAGAGAGCACGGTTTTCTGCGTTAGAAGACCGAAAGCGTGCAAAACATAGGAGATCCTGTTTCTTCGGTCCCAAGCGAGATTCCCTAAACTCTGCGAGTAGTGTAAGACAGGGGGAACTTGCTACCACAGGCTTGGGTCCAAAAGTAATTTCTCAGTCTGATTTGCATGTGGCATGCTGGGAAGATAGAGAGTCTGGAGAAGTTGTTTCCACAGTGGACTGAAACAGTTATCTGTTTCTGTGAGGTCTGAGCTGCTTAGACTTGGGCTTTCACTATAACTTTAGCTCCTGGAAAATAATTACATTGTTTCCCCAGCCTTAAGTAAGTGCTTTAGTTACCAACCCTGAGTAAATATGCGTGCTTCCCTTCCTCTTGAGAACGTGCCCCCACCCCCGGCCTTTTGCAAAATTTCTCTCATGGTTTGGAGGCACCCCAATCTACATCTTATGTGTTTTAACAATTAGTTTGCGTCTGAAACTTTTTTAAAGCCTAAGTAGAGATCATGACCCACCATAGATACTATTCTAGGAAAACTGGTAGCTAGATTGACTTGGGCTCCATTCTCCCGTATACCTGTCATTTGTTACCAAACTTACCAGAAGCTGTGTTTTTTATGTAAGGTTCAAAATGTTACATTTTCAAAGCTAGTGTGGAGAGGCAACAAATTTGGGCATTTGTGCTCCCTGCCCAATCTTAAAAGCAATGCTTTAGAGATTTTGATGTCGATGCTGTTTGGACTCTAATGTGGTACACTTGCATATTATTAACCTCTAAACTTCATCTGTGAGATTAATTCTTAGGGGAATCAGTTTAAAAATAAACCAGTGGCCTGCATTCTTTCATTAGAAACTGCTCATTCATTGCTTGGCTTTGCATGAGTTTAGATTGTTGCTTACAGTTTGGATTTGTCAGCCTTAAAGTGAATTTTTGTTTTGAGAGCAGAGCTCTCTCTGGCCACCGGCTTCCTCCCCGCCCCCATCTGCAATGTGTGTTATTCTCTGGGCTGAGATCAGTTCTTTGCAGGTGTCTAGCTCCAGCAAGTTGATCCCATGTGGTCTACTTGTATTGGACTTGCCACAATTACATGACTTTCCCCTAAGCAAGGTTGTCCAGTAAATTGCTGTAATTCCCAAAGACTTTCAGGGGAGGAAGGCAGCTGTAAGCTGAATTATTGGCAGGCATTACAGTGTTAGAAATTTGAAGCTCACTGTAGTATTTTGCTTTGTATGATTTCTCTCCTACTGGCTGCCTTGTGGCTCACTTTGTGCAACCCTTCTTTCTTGTATTCTCCCCTCCTCCGGACTTGTGAGGACAGCTGGAAAAGGTGAGGAGGAGACCCTGCCCCCGTGTAACTTGCAGGTTTTTACCTACACTTGTGACGTGGGAAAGAGAGAGAATGTCTACCTGACAGCTGAAAGGGTCCGCAAGGAGGTTGGCGAGGTCTCGGTCCTGGTCAATAATGCTGGTGTGGTTTCTGGACATCACCTTCTGGAATGTCCTGATGAGCTCATTGAAAGAACCATGATGGTCAACTGCCACGCACACTTCTGGGTAAATATAAACATCTTTGTTTTTGTTCCCTGGACCCTCCTCAATGAAAAGGCTGGGAAGAGAAGCACGTGCCAGCATGGAAGCCATCTCAGTCCTCTGCATGAGATGCCTGTCTAATGAGCTGTCCCCACATGCTGGGTTACAGTGTCTGATGAGAATTTTAAACTGCTCCCCTTTTGGTATTTCTTAAGAAGGCAGAAATTGACTATGGGAACTAGTTTGAAAGATTGCTGTAAAAATAACAAGAGGGAGTATAAACCCTAGTTTTGTTTATTTAGCTTTCTGTTGAGTTTATAAAACCCTGGTTCTTATGAATTCGTAAAGTCAGGGGTTAGGCTTCCAAACTACTGCTCAGCCACATTTTAGAAAGTCCTAGACATTCTGAGATCAGCATTTGTGGTTCACTGGAGTGATTGGGCCACCCTGGCAGCTACTTACCATCCACCAGCCATCCACACTGTTCAGATGGTGGGTATCTCAGAACTTTGTAGGCTTACCCAGTATCTCTGGAATGAGGAGTCATCTTGAAAGGACAGGGGACTTAGGAGGCCTGGCGAGCCATGAACTATGCAAAAGGCAAACTATGTTTGCCTTTAGCTCTTGGAGCTCCTGCAGCATCCAGGGGTAGGGAGGGTTGTCTGTTCGCAGAGGGCTACCATAACACCAGCGTTTTATTTAGCTAGATTGTCAGTCAAGGTAGACGTGAGTTTCCCCTTTCATTCTGTGCATGCAGTGTTGAGCCATTTTATACTTTTTCCTTTTTATTATTTTCCCTTTACTTATATAGACAGAAAAGTAATCCAGTAAAAGGGATAGGGAGTACTGGGGTAGCTCATTGGCAGAGTGCTAACCGAATATGTGCATGCCTTGGGTTACATTCCTAGCACCAAGGGGCAGAGGAAGAGAAGGTAGAGGATAGGATTATACTCCCACAGGCAGAGACATCCTCTCATAGAAGTAAACAAAGAACTGTTTCTCCTAAATAGGTCACATTAAACCTCATTAATTTTTAAGCAACTGCTTAAAAACTTAATCTGGCTTTGGAAGTGTTCAGACGTTGCTTATCCAGTATCAGGCCTCTTCTCTCGTCCTGGGTGAAGCTTATCCTAATGTTTTATTTGGAAATGCAAGCTTTATATAGTTTATTTCCAAGCTTCTAGAAATAAACATATGAATAAGCTGAGGTCTCTCGTCGAGGCTTTTTTTTTTTTTTTTTTTTTTAATGAATAAGATCACCATACACAGGAGGGATGAGCACACGTGTGTACTCCGTGTGCGGTGGATGAATGTGAGCAACAGACAAGCTTTATGCTGCTGCAAGAACAGTCATTACATGTCACAGCCAACAGAATGGACCTGGCAGGATAACTTGTCAACAATACTATATGTTTATAATTCTGAATAATAGGTCTGGCCCTTGCTTGGGCTAGAGGTGGCCACACACACCCTTAACCTCAGTACTCAGGAAACAGAGGCAGCTGTATCTGTATGAGTCAAGGTTAGTCTGGTAACACAGTGAATTCCAGGACTACAATAGCAGGACCCTGTCTCCAAAACAAACAAGTCTCAGGTAGAGTATCAATTCCATTTTTGAGATGTGGTTGAGCTGCCACGTTGATTCTAGTTGACTTGTCAGTCTTAAAAACCTATGCAACCATTAGAAGGTTAGTACGAGCCAGAGACACTGATTTTTATTTCCTCAATAACCTTTGTCTGAGATGGTGCGAGGTTTCCTAACTATAAACTTTTACCCTCACTAAGTTCCCTCAAGATTCACCATCTTGACTGTTCTCTGCAAAATTATTTTGATAACTTATAAAAATGTAAATATATCCAGGTTTTTAAAAAAATCTATTTTTATGTATATGAGTACACTGTAGTTGTCTTCAGACACTCCAGAAGAGGGCATCAGATCCCATTACAGATGGTTGTGAGCCACCCATGTGGTTGCTGGGAATTGAACTCAGGACCTCTGAAAGAACAGTCAGTGTTCTTAACCACTGAGCCATCTCTCTAGCCCCTATATCCAGGTTTTTATAAAGAAGCCATACAGCCTTCAGTTCAGCACCATGGAACAGTAGCAAATCTTCTCTAGACATTCTATGAAATAAGTGCTGATTTAGAGTGTTAAGAAAGGAAATCTACAGCCTCCTGTGAGTGGATGCAGGTTGTACAAGTTCGTCGTTGGGTCTTTTCCTAACATAAGGAAGGACTTGCATCAATTCTTACTCTGGATCATGGACCAAGGGTGAGCTGCACCTTCCTACCCTCCTCACTGAGCTTTGAGAAGTTGCTTAACCACACAATTTAGGGAGTTCTTGGAAGCCTGGTTCCTAATGACATCACTTTGTATTAAACTATGGGAGGCTCCTGAATTCTCCAGCTGTTTTTCCCCTAAGCATCTAAACTTAAGATTTTATTTTCAATATTGAGTCAGAAAATTCATTTTAGCATTGGAATTTCTGACTTCTTGCCAAGACTTAAGAAACCTTTGGAGAAGTTGAGAGTTAGCAACTAGAACATAAAAGGCTGTTTTTCCTCTTTAAGGTGGTTGCTATAGGGTTGGCAGTATTGCTGAGCACCACTCCAATTCACCTTCCCTTCTCGTGTTTCTTAGTTGAAAATGCTAGTGGTATGTTTTCAAAGATGTGTTGCCTTGGCTTCCACCATTGTTTCAGAAGAAAATGACCAGTGTGTCTTTTGACTGTGCCTGGTGGGGAAGAGAAGTTACCCTAGTTAAATCGTGGATCCACTGAGCAGAGAATGCATTCAACTATTTGGACAGGTCATCTTGAGACAGACTTTTAAGTAGCAGTCAGTGTCTGTTTTCATAGAATAACAACGTGAGTGTTGATCCTGACTCAGAGTTCAAGTCCTGTTTATTTATCGTGAACTAGAATAGCATGCGACTTCCACTTTGGAGGTGCCATGCAGGCTCCAGCTACTGCTTTTATGCCCCCCCTCTTACTGCCCAGAATTCCCTCTTCCTTCCTTCCCTCCTTCTCCTTTAAGGTCTATTTCAAGATGGTGATGTAAGCTTCCCTCCCCACCCCTGCCTTTACTGATATTCTTGAATTTGGGAACTGTAAGGAGCCTTAGAACTGTCTTATTCAACACCCTGTCTTCTGGTTCCTGCACATGCTAGGTAAACCCTTTACTCCTAAGCTACACCACAGCCTCAACCCTTACTTTCCAATGTAGCTGCAGCTAAATGAATGATATAAAACTTTTTGTTGTTTTTTCCATTTCCACTAACTTTTTGTGGCATATTTTGTCCTTTGGTGCATAGGAAGTGCTTTGGGGGATAACTACATAGCAAAGTTGATGACAAACTGTCTGGTGGCAGTTTGTTATACCTGAACTCCTCCACACAGACAACACATACACACACCACACACACACACAACAAAACAACAACAACACACACACATACACACACCCCTGGAGCTGTATTCTTAGTTAATAAATATTTGATCAGATGTAATGTGCTTCTGCTTAAATATTTAGAAGATAACCTATTCAGCAAGCACTAATTTGGGTCCTTGCTGTGAATTCTGGATAGGGAAATATCATGCTGGACTAACTCAAGCTGTCAAGACTTCAAGTCAGAGTTGGCTTCCATTCATTATTTGTGTCTCCCTTTGTTTACTACCCTCTTGTCCTGCCCCTTGTGTACTCACCTTTCCTTAGTGCACTGTGCCTGCTACTTGGTGTAAGGCTCAGGCTTTTAAAAGAGAGCTGTTGTAGGCCACTGTGAATTAGACTCAGACCGAATGCAGGGCAGCCATCATTCATGTTCCCTGTGACTCAGGCCTCCAGAAGAGAACCTGTATTTGCAGTGGTTTGTGTCCTTCTGAGCCAAGTGCACTTGGCAGACTTGGAAGGCTTTTTGGCTGCCTGTCATATTTGGCAAAGTCTCCTGGTCAGCATTGACATTAACTTTTAGAGTCCTTTTGTGCCTAACAGATCTTGCAGGAACCTTCTCCTGGTCGATAGTCAGGAAGTGAATAATGCAGGGTAGGCTTTAGTGGAACCAGACCCCCGAGGACAAGTGCACATTTGCATGGAAGTCATGGTCTCAGCAAGAGGCCAGAACCTGAAAACACCCCTCTATTCCACCAGGTGACACAGAAGCAGGCCTGCATACCACAGAAGCAGGCCTGCATAGGGCGACTGCACTCTCATACTTGCCCAAAATACTTAACTTAGCTTTACTTACTGTTTGTCTGGAGCAGGAGTAGAATCTGTTTGTTCCTGAGCCAGAGTTTATCTGTAGGTTCTTTTTGGCCAATGGACTGTGTTTGGCTTTCATCAAAATGGCAAACTGATCCCTGATTACTCAAAAGAAGAAAGCAAAGGTGTTCACCCCAGGCCTTTTATGTGCAGAAGGAATTTTCCATGGTAAAGGACTAAATCTGTCAGATAGCTAGTCAGTAATTTACTTCTATTGATATGGTAGTCAGACAAGATAATTGGTAGTTAATTAATAGACCACTTAACTTAAAAGGTTTCACAGTTTTAAAATACTAATTACTGAATTCAGCATTTATCTATATCCAAACGTCTAAAGTCTATTTAGTTAAAATCCATCCAAGAAAAGTAAAAGCCCACCAGCTAGACCAGAATAAGGCAGCACTTAAAGACATTAGCGTGCAACCATGGTACCTAATATCTCAAGAATAGTCCCTGATCATTAACATTCTGAGTTCTTATAAGATTTACTGGTTTTCGATCTTACATATGTATTCCTGTATTCTCAGACTAGAGAAATATAGTTTAGCTTAAATTCTCTTAGGCTTAGAATTTAAATTTTTTTATTTCTACAGTACTCATAAAATTTTTTGTCTAATGCTTTCCTCTCTGTACTATAATATTACAGAACTCTAGATCCTTTATGTAATACTGCTTTCCTGTTTTAGGATAGCTGCTGAAAATGTGGAGTTTGTAGCGTGTTTTTGACAAAGTGTGCCAGCACTGGCTCTCTGCCTCCGTGCACATTCTATGTGTAAGAGTGTGTGAGCATAGGAGCACTGGCTAAGGGTGGAGGCTGAGCATCGGTCAGAGCTGACACACCTTGTCAGATTCTGTGGTAGTTGAAAACTGATGAAACATCTCTCTAGATTGGCAACTGCTTGGAGACATATGGGACTGGACTGTGTACACGGAAAGAGATCACATGCTCAATGAAACTTGAATTTCTATATATGAAACATTACCTGTGGGGCCCAAATCTATTGCTCTTGAACGTCACAATTTACAACATGATATAATGTACTTCGAATCAGTGGTGTAAACAAGGAACAAGATGCTATGTCATACATAAAAAATGTCACTTCATCTTTAATGAATGTGTGCTAACATGTGCCTGGTTGTCAGACTCGTTTAGGAAGCACTAGGTAGCATGTGCCTTAAATTCTCAATTGTCTGGGCAGTTAGCAGTGCTCCTTCCGGAGCCTGGTGCAGAGGGAAGCCTGTATTATCACAGAATGTGCCCTTGACTACCTCCTTGAAATGCAAGGGAATCCACCCTTCCACCACCTTAGCTCTCTGGCTCCTTGGTGTTCATACCATTCTCCCTGTGCCTCTATCTAACTGGGTGATCTGCTTCAATTGCCTAACTGTGATTCTAGGTCATTTGCAAACTTGTGCTGCTCTCTTAGCTGCTGACCTCTTCTCCTGTTACACTGATACTAAGATAACTCCCTCTTTTTTAAACCACTGGCTGAGTCACCAAGCTTGGCAGCAGTTGTCTCTCCTGTGCTCATTCACTGGTCACCAAGTTCTTTTCAGACAAATCTGTACTTCCTCTGTCATTATCTCTCACCTGGACTCTAATGAGCCTCTGGACTTCTTTCCCTATGTCTATTCTTTGCTGCCCAAACCATGGTTATCTAACTAGTATTGAGTTTGAAATGTGCCTACTTAAAATCTTGTGTGACCATATTGCTCACAGTCAGAAATCAGAGGTTATTTGCATGGTGTCTTGAACCTTACAAAACCGATTTCTACCTATCTTCCCAGTTTAGTACCTATTATGTCCTCTGGTATGGTCTCAACCTCAGTTGGACTAGACACCTCACTACCCTGAGAGAGCCTGTAGCAATGTTTCCTAGAAATGTTTCTGCTACTTGAGAAGAAATTGCTTTATTGGGAGACAACTATATATACACACACACACACACATTATATATATCTCCAATATGGTAGCTCATGCCTATAACCCAAACATGTAGGAGGCTGAGTGAGCACTGTCATGGGTTAGATGCCAGTCTGAGCTGCAGAGTGATTCCTTGTCGTCTCAGAGGTAGGCAGACACACCATGATTGTGTAAGAGAAACAGACTCCAGATGTTTCCACATGGGCCAAATAGTGTCTTTCTCTATAAGGATGACAGGCCCTGATGGACAGTCCCCGGTTCTTGGTTCAAGGAATGACCTTGTTGTTTGCTCATGGAGTGACTTGTACTATTTATCTCAATTTCTTGAAGCAAAGTTGATATTTGTTTTCTTTCTCTGGGAATTTCTATACCCAGGGCTTTATTCATTATCTGTCCAAATAGGCATGTCCGTGGAGCATTCTTTAGCACATGCGAATGCTAACTAACACTAAGTAGCTTTTCCTAAAGGCTGAATGGAGAGTGCCCAGTCCATTGCAGGACTGGCCGGCCCCTGGGGCAGGGAGAAGAGCTACAAATGTTGTAGTTAAACATTCAGCTGCCCACATCCTCTCAGTTTATTCTTTCCCTTAAATTTGTTGCTCCGATTGTCTGGGAGCCGTTCAAGATCTTTGACGAATTCCAGAGGATTGATTCAGTGACCTTAGTGAACTAAGTTAGTGACAGAAAATTACTTGGAAGTACTTTTGATAACCTTCCTTGAGAATTGGAAGAATTTTAAGGAGGAATCCTTTTTATTTAAGGCTTTTCTTGGGATAAGGAATATTAGTAATCACAGAGTCACCTAAGTTTCTGCTTCAGTTCTTTCAGAAACTAAAATGACTGCTGGAGAGCGAGTGAGCGAGCAAGCAAGGCAAGCAGCAGGTTTGCCTGTGCTCAGATCCATGCTCTGGTTGAGCGTGCAGAGGACGGGCCTCACTAATTTCCTTGCTTGCTTTCCTTCTGTCTAATGATAAGTAGTGGGCAGGGGACTGGTGCACAGAGCCATGCCTCAAGAAAGTCCATCTGATTGGAAGTCCTGAGAAACAAGAGCACCTCTCCATAGAAATGTGCAAGTTCCACACTGACCATGTGATGAAGTCAAAACACAGGCAAAATGATTGTATAAATTACCTTTGTATGTGTGCTTAGTACGAAAACCTTAAATTAACTGTTTAATCTTCGATCCCATCCCCAAGACACTTCAATCTGCATCTGCAAATATGGAAAACTTCTAAATCCTTCTGGTGGTGTGAGGCATTTTGGATTGGAAACAACCTATACCCAAGATGTTTTTAGACGCCCCCCCAAACTGTACTTTGCTTAAGTTCCACTAGGGGGTGTCATGGCAGGGCAGATTTATGTCTTATTTCCTATAAACATAACAGATTTTCCCTAGGAGAAAGGACCCTTTGTTACTAATCTTTAGAGTATGGCAGAAAAAAAAAAAATGTAACAACGGTCTGGAGTAGGGGTCCACTGCCTGCCTCACTGGAGGAGTTAAGTCCAATGTCTGGGCCTGTAATGCCCAGATTTAGACTGAAATGTGTTCATCTCATTTAGTTTAATTAGTGATTTCTTATCTCAAGGTAATGCAGTAAGTTAGTTCTTCAAAGTCTTGCCCTTCTCACTTCTATCAGCCCACATAGAAGCTCCTTTCAGACTGAGCCTTTCACAACAGTGTAATTAGAAAATAGCTCAAGGATGGATGCCTGGCTCTCTCTCTCTCTGGACATATGAAGTAGGTAGGTAGCATGAGAAAATGTCCCCATGTTTCCACTTAACCCTGCTGGTAGAGCATGGCCTCAGGGCTCAGTCACACTGCTCATGACATACCTGGCCGACCAGTCAGTGACCCGGATCTCTGAGTTTATGCAGGCATTCACATCCCCCACTAAGAGAAGGCTCTCCTACACTGGAATGCTGGCCTGCTTTACTTGATGAGCATGGCCTGATTGTGAAGCCCTTCCCTCCTTTTCATGACATTAATAAGTTCTCTCAAAACCCAAGTTCACACCTGGAGAGTCCCATTGTCCTAAAAGCTCTGAAACTAAAATTGCAAGGACAGGGGAAAGTGAGTCTCTGGTAATGATCCCAGAAGTGCCAGCCCTGGACTGAAGGCTGCCATGAGATTAACAAGAAAGAGCAGTTACTGGGGAGCGCTGAGTGCCCCCGGCCTCCCTTAGTGCGCATGCGCATTCCCATTTGCAAACAAAACCCTACTTGGTGTGTGAAGCTTTTTCCAAGATCACACAAATGGAGTTTTGCTGCTTGCCGAAAATGTGAATTTCTTGCTTTTCCTTCAAATACTGTAGTACTGGCATTTTTGAATATTAATGAAGTTTGGCTTCTTAGTGTTATTCTAAGCAATGAGGCTCAAAATAACACTTCCCAAATCAGTGTAACTGGGAAAATATTTGTAGTGTAAGTTACATAAACACGTGGGTATTTTGAGGACAAGTGAAACTTACAATTCAAAGCCTTGGTTTTCCCACTTGCAAGTTGTAATTAGCATACTGCCCCCTACTGATTTCTCAAGGACTTTTAAATGGGATGCTTCTGAGTGCTCACGGGAAGAAACCTGAAGGATACAGTCAGTTGTTTTAAATACTTCTGTATGGACTTGTAGCAAAGTATTTTTAAACCTGGATTCAAGCATTTTGGTTCGTATTTAAAAGTTGTTTTCAGTTCTCAGGCCTAAAGGACTGAAGAAAATAATTAGAAAAGAGGCACTGCTGTGAAGTGTTTCTGCTGTCCCAGCATCCTCTGGGATTTGGAGACTGTGAAACAACTGCTCAGCAGCCTAGCCACAGGCTTCCTCTGGTGTTCCCATTACTGGATTTTAACCCAGAGTATGGGCTGGTGCTGTATGGAGGGCAGGGAGGAATTGCAGCTATACATAGTTAGAACCAAGAACTTGAAGAAAGAAACAAGAAGAAACCCAGCCAAAAATAAATAGCACTCAACCAAAACAGCCTACAGATATATCCGTAATGAACCTCTGTCCGTTCCCTAGCCTTTCTATATGGCATATAAACTAGCAGTTTTCACAAACACTGATCTTCCAATTGAGTCTTGCCACAACTTTGAGTTAAGTAGCACCATTATCCCTTCATTGGTGGATAAAGCAGCAGTCTTAGGTATCATGAGACTTCCTTCAGGTCTTATACAAGGAAGGCAGGTGGTAGGACCCAGAACCTCAGTTGAGAGCGTGTGAAGTAGCTACCCCAACTAAATGTTCAAAGCTCTCGTACAGGAAGTAGATTTTCCTATGACTCACTTACAGTTTTTGCCCTGTGGTATAATGTAAAAATCTTCAAATGGGATTTTTTCCCCTTAATTAGCATGGTAAATTTAGTAATAATTAACCCTAGCTAATATCCTTAGAAAGTTTGCTCTATAAATTAGACATGCATATAAAATCCAAGCTTGAAGAATCAATGTCGGCATCTGGAATTGTATTCTAGAGTCTGACTCTAGGCCTTTCTTTGCATTTCTGTGATTTCCCATGGTCTATAGTGGAGGTGGCCAACATCCTGGAGAGTCAGTATGGTTGCATCCTTCATCACCCAGCTTCAGTCCTTCACTTCCTGGCTTACAGCAGCATTGCTAACTGAGCCCAAGAGGGCAACACGTGAAAGGGGCTCTTCACGTGGGCATATGAACAAAGCCTTGTAAGTGCTTGGTACAGAATTTTAATCACCATGGGTTGAGTTTGTTTCCTTAGCTCCTCGGAAATGTAAAAGTCTTTATTCTGTTATATAAGCATCTTATGGGATAAAGATTCCAGATCTCTCTGTAATCGCACAGTTTCCACCAGCTGACACCATTGTTCAAGCATCGGGTGGTACAGAGGCAAACTTTTCTTAGGTGGAGCTTTCTCATGGGTTCATCAGAGCACAAGCTGTGGTAGACTTGCTCCAAGGAAAACTATAACGTGGAAGAGGCTCTTATGGAGACCAGAGGAGAACCTGAAGTGTCTGTCCTCTCTCACCTTGTTGAATATGCCAGGCGGGTGGCATGTGAGCTTGTCAGGCTACTTCAGCCTCTGTCTTGCCATAGGAGTTCAGGGATTACAGACACACACTACTGTGCCCAGCTTTACTTAGGGTCTGATGATTCAAACTAACATCTTCACCCTCAACACAGCAAGCAGTGTTATCTACTGAGTCCACCCACCCAAGAGTCATTTACTGTCTGCTTTTCAGATAAAGTCTTACTATATGGCCTAGATTGGCCTGGAGTTCAGTATCTTCAACTCAGCCCTTGAGTGCTGAGACTCCAGAAAAACACTAGTACACCTAGCTAGATAGGGAGGGAGGGAGGAAGGGAGGTTTGTTTGTTTGTTTGTTTGTTTGTTTGTTTGTTTATGGTTTAGCTTTAGAGTCTGAAAGGGTAAGTCCAGGGTGTCCTTGTCCCCTTGTCTCTCCAAGTCACTGTTGACCACCACTATAAGCTTTGTGGCAAAAAATGAAAAGCTGTGTTCTTTCTGCTTAGAACCGAACTGAACTTGACCATAGTTTGCTAGCTGGAGCCCTAGCTCCTAGCCCAGGACCTAGCACCATGTTTTATCTTTAGTATTGTTCTTTGGTGAGGGATGTGGCTCAGTAGTGAAACATTTACCTAGTATGCATGGAATTGAACTCGAACACCACACACACAACACCACACACACACACACAGAGACAAATACTTGTATCTATACCACACACACACAAACCACACACACCACATATATACACACACACAAATATCCATACCCATACCACACAACTTTATTGTTCTGTTCCCAGCTGTATCATCAGCATTGTTGTCTGTCATAGAGATTCCTTACCTATTAGTAAAGTGGTAGCATAAAGCTATAGAAACTAAAAGGATTGAGTACAAATTCATAGATGTAACAGTGCAGAATGTATCCCTAACATTAAGAGAAAAATCATTCTGGTTGTATTTAGAATTTGCTTTACTCATGGCTGTGTTCCTCAGAGAACAGCTTCCAAGAGGCATCTTTGACTTCATGGGGCACACACAACCTTTGGAAACATTTTTCCTGCCAGTTTGCTGAAGCTGGCATCTAGTGAAGAGAGGAGAGGCATCCTAACACTACCCTTTCTGTGGCCCTGAGTATGAGATGGTCTGTGTTCTAGCACCGCATCCCCTACTGTTACTTACTGCAGTCTCTTGGGGAGTAAGCCCCCGTGGGAATGCCGGGAACACTGGTGGGAAATGGCCTGGGCATCAGGAGAAAGCCTACCAGATGGTTCTAGTATAGAGCAGGATTTGAGAACTACTGTTTTATAGGAAAAGGTAGTATCTATAATTCTGAAAGTTCTGTAAAATAAACAAGTGCTTATTTTTGTTCTGTTTTTAGCAGCACCTAACTAGCACAAGTACCATAGGTGTTTCACAAATTAACTCCTTGATTATACTTACTCTGTGTAAGAGACTTCTTTTTAAAGACTGGCTGTAAACACATTAGAAAACAGCGAAGAATTTGAACTATTTGCACTTGTGAGTTACAAAGGCTGATGGTCATGGAGCAAACAGGGGCAAAGACAGACATCCTGCTGCGTGCAGTGGCTAAGATGGCATGCCTGTGCTTGTGGCTTCTGGATGTGGTTCCTGGTTCCTAGGCAGAGCCACATTGTCTGCCCGTCAGACAGACCTGTCTTTTTTATGGATTCTGGGAAGGGGTACAATTGGGAGATACAGGCATTGGCAACAGCCTGCTACTCACTAGGTGAATGGCTGCAATTTTCTGAGTTATTTTCATTATTCCATGAGTTATTAAATAGATGAGGGGCCCATGCCTGAGAGCCCTTGGACCTCTCCTTTGATCATCTAGGGAGTAGTGGGAAGTGGAGAACCAGCCTTTCCAAACCCATGTTCATCATTTCTTTTAACACATGAGACTGCCACAGACTCAAGTACAAAAGAAAAAGTGGCAAGTATTTCTCACACAGAGAGTTTGTACTTTTAATAGATAATAAGGTATGAGCGCATGTGAAACTGTATGAAAAGGTACAGCCATGACAACAAATAAATATTTAATGGGTTGATGACCAGATGCTGGCAGCTGCAATAATAGAGTGGATTCCTTATGGAGTCATTTACGAGAGGCTTAGGCAAGGAGCGCTGTAGCTTGAGGGTTGTGTGTGAGTGCTTGAAGCTAGAGTGATGAAGGAATGCGTGAATATAAAGTATAAATTCTGGAAGATATCCTATTGTACCACAAATGAGTCGATCAAGCTACAGAGGGAGGGGAAGGACCTGGCACTTGTGGGTTCTGGATTTCAAAGATCAGTATACTTTCCCAACAGATGGAGTGTTAAGTCACATCCTTTCTGATCCCTCTGCAGATCAATCCTACACTGTAAGCGACTCTTGGTGTCACATCGTACCCTGCCCTGGGCTAGATTCACTCATCTCTAACAGTGGGAAGACAAGTTAATGAAGCATTTATTTTTGCTGAATAACTCATGGTGCCATCATCGAGGTGTTCATTTTGAAAAGCTGAGCTTTTATTAGCTTCTTGGTTGCAGGGCAACTGTAGGAGTTGTGTGCATGTGTGTCAAGTATTAACTGCTGATGCTGTTCAAATTTAAGCCATTGCTTGTAGCTTCACAGTCATGTTTTAAAAGCTAGGCTCTGCAATACTGGTACAAATGTAACTCTCGTGACACATGCTTTAGTTCCCCTCCTGTATTTAAAGCAAACGTTGTGTCTCCGTTTAATGGAAATTAAGATGTACATTTTGGCCGGGCAGTGGTGGCACACGCCTTTAATCCCAGCACTCGGGAGGCAGAGGCAGGCATATTTCTGAGTTCGAGGCCAGCCTGGTCTACAGAGTGAGTTCCAGGACAGCCAGGGCTACACAGAGAAACCCTGTCTCGAAAACAAAACAAGAAACAAATGTATATTTTGTTAAGGCTAAGAGAATAGTAGTTCCAGGTTCTAGTGCCTTGCATAATTATTCAGAGACCTTTCTGCCTCTAACAATTAGGACAGGGAACACAGACTCTCATGCAGCTACATGAACAGCAGGGTCTGTCAACTGCATTTAAAAGAATTAATCAGTAAATTCCTAGCAAATATATTTTATCTCCCTCAATGAAAGGTATTTTTGTAATAAAAATTGCTTTTATCAAGTAACACTTGTCTATGGCCAAAGTTATAAAGTTTGATCATTCTATTTATTAAGCAGATACCTTCGAGTCTGTAAAATTCATAGAATTCAGCCATTTATTTCAACAGACAGAGTGTAGCGTGCCACCATTTGTACTCTTTGACTGTATTAGTGACTTATCCTATTAGTCTTCCTCACATAATTAGCTACATTTCTGGTGCCTTAAAAAGTTTTCCCCACTTTGGTTCCTGAGTTTGGGGTTGAAGACAAGACCATGAGAGGAAGAGAGAGAAGGTAGAGAGAGAATATGTCATGGGGTAGGTGAATCATGAAAACATGGCCATGAGGGCTAGCCAGTTAGAGTTAAGAGCAGCCCAGGTGGAACATGGTAAGTCATAACTTGGGGTTACTGATGGGGAAGTAGACATAATAGCATAGAGGGCAGATATCTATCCAGATTTAGCTCTGATTAAGGCTTATTATAAATAATAATAATAATAATAATAAAAAGTTTGCCCCAAGGGCTGGGAAGAAGGCTCACTTTTGAGGACCCACATTCAAAGGCCAGGTGTGGCCCACATTTGTAATCCCAGCATTGGGAAGATGGAGCCAAGGAGATGCCTGAAGCTCACTGGCTGCCTAGCCTAGCCTTATTCATGGAACCCAGGCCACACACACACACACACACACACGTACACACACACACATACACACAGAGTTTTCACTGTTGACTCATACTTTTCCAGGAGCAGTGACCAAGGCCTCCCAGGAATGCTACCAGATACCAGATTCCATGATAGTTTTGTAAACAAGAAGAATGTTCTTTTGTTGGGCCTGATAAGGACTCTGGTAGAACTAGCAAAAAAAAAAAAAAAAAAAAAAAAAACAAGAACAACAACAACAAAAAAACAGGAAAAGCATTAGCTATTGTTAGGACTTAGCATTTCTGTGTGACATCTGTGCTCAGTGTATTCTTGGTGGCACTCCTCCTTCTTCATATCCCTCCTCCTCTTTCTCTTTATTTTTTTCCTCCCTGAATTGTATATCATGCTGTCATTTGGAGATCTAAAAAACCCTTAGCTATATATGTCAGCGCTATTAATCCATTTTCTACCATAATATAACTTAGAACCCACTTTTGAAATGAGTTTCTACTCTCCTTTGAATATTCAACTGAGAGACAAATATTTTGAGAAAAAAATTTTTTTTAAGATGGCTTTTCTGAAATTGTTCTTAGAATGGTCTGGCAAATGTACAAAAAATATAATGTGAAATCATTTTTTATTGAGAGAAATTAATTTTCCCCTTAGTGTCTGTGAACCTGAAGTAGCTCAGATCTGTGAAGTATATTCTGAGTGTCTAGCCTGTACCTCCATGGTCTGATGCCTCCCCAAATCTCAGAAGTCAGATTTTGCTGGGTCCCACATTTCTTCTCCGTCTCCTTGGTTGAGCCTAACTTGTCCTGACACTGCAGCTGCAGGCTGTATGCTGCCCAGACTGTCAATAAGAGCACCAAGGGCAATCTGGACAGCGCGCTGTTGAAAGTTAATATGGTGTAACTGCGGCTTTCAGAGATTCCTCAAGCTGTGGCATGCTGAGTTCCTGTACAGCCACTTGCCCCTCTGTCAGGAAGGCCCTGCTCAGAGTGTAAATGGGACCTTTACAGTTCCTTGCCAAGTGCCCAGAGCTCTGCAGGGGAGCCCTGAGGAGCTGTACACAGTTTCGTGGGATGCCAGTGTTCATTCAGTGGGGCTTGTTTGCTTGCTTTCTTTCCTTTTAATCATCCACCATTCCTTAGCTGCCAACAAGTTGTGGTATTTGAGGCTTGTGATAAAATTAATCAGAGAATATTGAAGCTCTGTCTTTACACTTTACGGTATGAGCCAATTATTAAAGAGCTTTCATTTTTTACAAATGAGTGTGAATTTGGGTTTGGGGTAGGGGAGGTGGACAAACACTAAACAGAAACAGACCTAGTATCTTTGCAACTCTAAACACACTCAACTTCCTTGTTTCAAATAAGAGTTGTTGGTATTGTGGTCAACTGGGACCAACAGGAACATTAGATTTGCTCCTGTTTTTCTTTATAGACATATAGACAAGAAGATAGAAGCAGACAACAGTTGTCTAAGTTAAGTCAGGATTTAGCAAGCCTTATCAGATACCATGGGCATCAGTCAGCTAACGAGTCCCACCAGCCAGCCATACTGCCTGAAAGACCCATCTAGATTCTCTGTCTCTACTGATGACTTAACACATGCTTGATGGTCAGTGGACTCTCTGAGTGGCCCCTTTGAGATCAGACCGGGAGCACACGCTTGGGTTCATACCTGAAGTCACTTAGGTATAAGGCTCCGATTTGCCTTGTATGTACCCCTAATGACTCTTTGAGACAAAGGTAAAGATCGTGAACCTCAGCTTGAACTGACTGGTGTCATGGCAACTAGAACTTCACCTTTTGCTGGTCTCCACCTCACACATGCTACAACATTTGTGCACATTAATAATTCATTACAAAGTGCCAGGTTTCTTTGTGCTGTCAAGCTGTGTCAAGGACAGAATACACTGTGCTATCTCAGGTGCCATCTAGCAGAATGTAGAGGGCAAGAACTATTTGAAAGGGAAACCAGTCGGCTTACTTTTGAGAAAGGCACGTTTTCTAGTCACCCATTTTCAGTAGTTTCCTTACAAAGTTTATTTAATAGAGTACCTCATTCCTCAGGTAAGTTTGCTCGAGGTAAGATGTCATTGTCCATATCCATTCAGGCAGCAAGGAAATGGTTAACAACCATTGCCAAGTCACATGTGCTGACTTCAGCCGGAGCACAGGCTGAATGTACCTGATTGCATTGCCTCTGAGTTGTCCCTGCTTAGCAAAGGGAGGCCTGGTAAGAGTTTTATACAAGTGACAGGACACCTACAGGCTGACTGTGTGGCCTCAGGTGTCTTCACCTCTTAGTGTCAACAACGGCATGATTGTAATGGGCATCATCAGGAGTCATGTAGTGATTTCTAGCTTCACCTACAATAGGACTCTTTCTAAGCAAAAAATACACAAAGGCCCATTCCGTTTCCCTCACACAGAGCTCTGCGCTTGTTAGGTGAAGAGAGCATATGCTTTAAATTGAACATTGGCCCGCTGCTACTTTAAAGATTAAAACTAAAAAAGGGGGGCTGGTGAGATGGCTCAGTGGGTAAGAGCACCCGACTGCTCTTCCGAAGGTCCAGAGTTCAAATCCCAGCAACTACATGGTGGCTCACAACCATCCGTAACGAGATCTGGCGCCCTCTTCTGGAGTGTCTGAAGACAGCTACAGTGTACTTATATATAATAAATAAATCTTAAAAAAAAAAAAAAACCTAAAAAAGGTTCATATCTGAGCAACACTCCTCCCACATTGTACTATAAGCCACTCAGATAATTCTCTCCAATAGTGTGTTTGTAGTGCACACATAAAGACATTAATTATATGGCCATATTTGGACTGCCCACCTCCCTTAAACACAATGTAGCTTCACTTTTTGAACAACATTACAAGTGGATGGGATGGACTGGGGACACCAGAGCAAAATTAGACCCAGATCACATTGTTTTTATACTGTGTAGCAACTGTCTTATGTGCAAGGTAAACTTTTAACTGGCTTACATTTGATGCAGAGGTAAATATAGAATTCTGCTCAAAGACCAGAATGCAGGAATGGGATCAATTCCTGTCTCACTAATTGCTGCTTGGCCAGTTCATTACATAGGATCTGCAAATAATAGATGCTGAGGAAATGTTTATTCCTTGGACACATTAATGTCACCAGACTTCTTTTTTTTTTAAGATTTATTTATTATTATATCTAAGTATACTGTAGCTGTCTTCAGACACACAAGAAGAGGGCTTCAGATCTCTTTATGGATGGTTGTGAACCACCATGTGGTTGCTGGGATTTGAACTCAGGACCTTCAGATGAGCAGTCTTAACCACTGAGCCATCTCTCACCAGACTCCTTTCTGAAAGGAGGAAAGAACATTAATCAGATTCAGAACTTTGCAGCAAATTATAGTTGAAACCTAGTTACAAACTTGTCAATATGCTGTCACCTGCCTTTGGTCTGTGCTGGGGGCCTGGGGCAGTTGTTTATCCTGTAGACAGGACCCTAGCTCATGATCCTTATCCGGAGCTCACCTCCTCTGGTATCTAGGTCTTCAGTCTGCAGCCCACCATAGCCACTTAAACAAGAGGATCTGGTTGAGATTTTGCTGATGTTTTTGACGGTGTACAGTTTCGTAGCATATAATGTCAAGTCCTTGTACAGTACTACAGTAAGAACTTCTAAAACAAAAAGTTAAAAGGGCACTAAATTTATCCCTTTCCTAGTGTCTTTCAACACTAGGCAAAGTTAATATCGACAATCCCTCTAGCTCAGAATGGTCTGACTTAGGCTCCTTTTACTTCTGATGATTTGAAATGATAATATGTTCAGAAGGAACTGTGCCTTGAATTCTGATCTTTGTAATTGCTCTGCCCTTGTGCCCAGCTGACACAAGTGCTCTGAGCACACTAGAAGTGAGCTAAGATAAGCAGGAGTGTTCAGTAGACATGGTACAGCAAATGCCCTTTCAACTTACAGTGAGTTTATTGGTAGGCTCATCAATCCTTGGAAGTGACCTCAGATGAACATGAAGAATACATTTTCCTGGAGCTGGGGAAATGATCAGTTGGCAAAGTGCTTGCTGTGCAAGCATAGGTTTTGGGTTTGGGTCCCCAGCACTCACCTAAAGGTCAACTACAGTGGTGTGAATCTGCTGCTGTTAGGATACAGGGACATGGATGGAGTTCACCATTCAACCTGTCTAGCCAGTCAGTAAGATCTGGGTAAGTAAGAGGCCCTGTCTCAAACACAAAGATGGAAAAGCAATAGAGGATGACACCTGATGATGACCTCTGGCCTCTGTGTACACTCTGTGCACCTTAACCACCCCTTCACTGACTCCCAGGTATACATACAGAGAACATTCACACATATATAAAGTTTTTAAATGAGCAAAGCAAAAATACAAGCTTAGGCTTTTTTTTACCCTAATCTATAAATACTAATCTTAGCTAGATATTTAGAAGATGTAGAACTCTTAAGACTTTATACTATTTTCTACCTTAGTTTGGAATGTATATGCTCCTCTAAAAACTACTTTATTTCAGCTCTATGACATAGCAACCACATGTAAGTTTTAGAGCCTATAAATGACCTGAAGTTCCAGTTCTTTTGAGGTATCAGACTGAGCAAAGTAGTATTAGAATCATAACTGCCCTGCTCCCATTTACAAAGACACACAATGGAACCAAAATGTTGATGTTTCCGACAGCAGTTGTGTGCTGGCCCTGTGCAGTATGAGAGGGTCGACCCCAGTATATGCAAGGCTGACTGACAGATGTCTCTGGGCTTGTTGAGACAGTCAGACAAGTAACTATAAAACAAGCAGAATCAAAATACTAAAATATATAATGATATGTTAAAGTGAATGATATAAACTACCACTTTGAGAAAATCAAATAAAGTTAAGCTGGTCTAGAATACTTTTAGACAGCATGGCCTGGCTGTACCTGAGTGATGCGCATGCTATATAGTGCTCTGGTTTCAATCTCTGATAACACATACACAAAGATGAAAATATCTTCCAGAAAGAATTATCTGTATTTTAAAAATTATTAAAGACATTATTAGAGATTCCAGTGATATAAAGTATTTAAAACTCACTTTAAAACTAAATAAATAAGTAATTAGTATTATGTGTTGGTTTATGTAGGACAGGGGCAAGGGCAGCTGAGAATGAGTTGGGCATGGGTTCCAAGCGGGATGGGGTGCTCTGAGACAGTTCAAGGGGCAGGCTGGGGAAGACCTTGAGATGCTTGACCGACACTCATTTGGCAACTGCTCCATGAATTCAAGTGTGGAAAGCTTCAGAATTAACAGCACCACTGATTTTGATCTTGTACACATGAGTTATCCAAACATTAGAAATCTATGCTTAGACTTGATACTTTAGCCAGGAAAGTGTCTGAAATAGAACACGGTTCTTCTTCAAGTAGGCTGTGTAGTGTTTTGTCTTTTAACTTCATAAATCCTAGGGACCAGCATTGGCAATAGACCATAGCTCAACAGTAGACAGATTGCTCTTTGCTGCTTTCTTTTAAGAAGCAGGTTATAAAACTGTTGGGAGCCTGCTGGGATGGTTTATACATCATCTTAAGCAATTCAAAGGATTTTTGTTTAAATAAAGTCTTGTGTCTTGAAGACAGGAGACAGGAGTTTAGTAAGAAGCCTGTGCCACCCTTGACTCTGCCACCCTGAGTGGATGGACTTGGAGTGTGACCCTGCAGAGTAGGTGGACTTGTAGTGTGACCCCCCAGAGTGCCCAGGTACCCAACAGTACCACACTTACAACCTGGCACTCATATTTCACTGAAATGGTGGTCTGTGCTTTATAAGTTTTATGTTCTAAAATACCTTACCTCCTGCTAGTCCACTTTGACTGTAAACCTTGGGTGCCAAGTCAGACTACAAGGATGGCTCTTCATTCATGGGAATGTCACCGTGGAAACATTGCCATGAAGAAACCAACACTATGGGGTGCCTGCTGGTAGGTAGACTGGCAGTTGCTCACAGACTAGAACATAGCTAAATCATGGCATGAGCAGAAAAAGGCCTCTGATCCAGCAGTGGTTCAGATTCGTCTGCCGCTGTCGCTCGAAAAGTGATGAAGAGCTTCTCCTAATGACTTTCTTTTCATATCTGGACACTCAACACTCTTGGGTTACAGCTTTGTTGGTCACGGCTTATAATAGGCCCAGCAGGGCAATGATACGGTGCTAAGTTAACCAGACACTTAAAGGAGCGTCTCCTTTTGATAGATGTAGGATGTTTCTAAATGAACTGGGAAATGTAATTTTTACGACTCAGAGACTGTTCTGTGATCCTGGGTTTTAGAGGAGATGTTGACATATCAGTTCTAAAACCTGTATCTTACTTCTTTCAGACCACTAAGGCATTTCTTCCAACGATGCTAGAGATTAATCATGGCCACATTGTGACTGTCGCGAGCTCCCTGGGACTGTTCAGCACTGCTGGAGTTGAGGTTTGTCAGCTCAAAGGCATTTTTCTCATTCATGCAGCTTATTTTCGGTGAGCACATCACAAGAAGACCTGGTGCCACACATTCCTGTCAGCTAATGGTGCTTCCCTCTAGCACAGGGCCAGCTCTGGCAGAGGACAGCACAGTCCTCACAGAGCCGTTTTCCTTAGCAGCTTTGCTGATGGTTAAGACACAGGGTCAAGATGGGCCCATGGAGTGAGGATAGATAAGTGAGGTCAAAGGCTCACATTCTTTTTTGGTCAACCAGCCAAAAGTGAACTGCCTGCTGCTAGCTCATTAACTGAGCTTATGGCCAGTGGCAGGTGCTGTGCACTGGTATAGAACTGGGTTTCTTAATCCCTTCTCAACTGCGTCCAGATTATACAGCATTGTTCTGAAAATTGTTCTAGAAAATTAAAAACCTCACTTCTTGCAAATATTTCCATATCATATGCTCTTAAGTTCTAGTTCAAGTTCAGAAGATGTGGTACTACTGCCATTTTAGCTTCGGATCAGAATAGCTTATATCCCCAGTTAGACTTGTTTTTGTTCTTCTTGCATTAATGTAAACAAACAGGTTTTTCAGTCTCCTCTGCTAAACAAAAGACCATTTGTAATTTTCCAAGCACTTCAAAGGGAAGCTCCCTCATTTTTTCATTCCACTCTTTTAGCTGTCATAGAACCCTTTTCAGTGATTTCCTCCAAAGAAACATGATACTTAGTTGATGTGGCAAAAAGCATTCTTATGTTTCTGTCATTGCCTGGAATGTGTTTCTGCTTTGAACCACATCAGAGACATGTATACCCTTTAAGACACCTTCCTTCTCTTTGCTTCCTTACCTATAACCTTTTACAATAAACATCTAGTCAGACAGGACCAGGAAGCTGCAGATTGGATGGGAACATAGGCAGAGACTCACTAACCCTTTCTGTTCTCTCTTCTTTTGCTCAGGATTACTGTGCCAGTAAATTTGGAGTTGTGGGTTTTCACGAGTCTCTGAGCCATGAGCTAAAGGCTGCTGAAAAGGATGGAATTAAAACAACTCTGGTTTGCCCTTACCTTGTAGACACGGGCATGTTCAGAGGCTGCCGAATCAGGTCAGTGGGAACCCATCTTCTACTGATACAACAGAGTAACATCAGCATGATGTGTGGAGCTCATCTTCAGTCAGCCAGTCTTGCACAGGAACTGTCAGTAGACACTTTAACTGCCTTAGCCAAGTGTGGCAGCACACATCTGGAATCAATAGCACTTCTTGGGGCAGGAGCAGGGGCAGGGAAATTGTCACAAGTCGGAAACCAGACTAGTCTACAAGGTGAGTTTTAGGCCAACTAGGGCTACAAAATGAGACCTAGCTAAAAGAGAAGGCAGCTAACCTGTAGTTCCCCCATTCAGGTTTGTGACAAGGCTGCGTAAGATCACAAGTGAAGGTTTGAAGCCAAGCTGACTCAAGCTTGCTGGGATTACTTCAGAATATCTGGCAGAATGGGTTTCTCTCCATCTTCAAGGAGGACCGACAAATGTCCGGGATTTCTCTTAGATGCTGTGTCTGTCCTTATGGTCATTTGATTTCTCTACTGTTATGATGGTTACAGGGGAAAGTCCTTAATGTGACTTTAATCTGGATATGAAACAATGTCACCCGTACAAAGGATTAACATGTCATCTTAAAGAGACTGTCCCGCTCCAGATTTGAAAGCTTCCCCCACCCCCACCCCCGGAAATTGTGTATAGCTAGATTCAACTTGATTAAGACAAATCTGTTTAGATTTACTAACAGTGAAGTGGAATTCCCCTCACACTTGGGAGGAGGCATATGAGAATCTAAATACCTCAACCCTGGGCTTTACTGGAGGACTATTACTGTGACTCAGCAGGGACACTTGTGAAGACTTGCTGACTTGAGACCTTTGCTTGGGTGAATTTGCAAGACAAAGGACAATGATCAGGACTGCCCGTTTGTTGGGGACTGTTCTTTAGACTTAATGAGTGGAACAAGGGATGGAGAATGGTTTGAGTCATTCCATTCTCCCGCTGGCTGTAAGTCTAGACTGAGACATTAGCTCTAGGGCCTGGGATGTGGCTCAGGATTGGGCATATGCTTAGCATGTGCAAGGCCTGGGTTTGATTCCCAGTTCCAACAGGAAAATGAAGAGAGAAACGAAATTGAAATCTGTGTCTGCCTAGTATCCTTTGCAGATAGATGCCTGTGTGCTTCTGGTGTGTTAGTGTGGTCCTGTTTTCCACTTACCATAGTGGCAGGCCCAAAGTCTGAAGCTATGAAAAAGATGTGCCATTGTTATGTACTTAGCACACCATTCAGTGAATTAGAAAGTGGTCCTTTACCTCAGAGACTCCTTAGAATACAGCTTAACATCCTCACCCAGCTTTTTGAGGTGGGTCCCTGACAGTCTCACACTGCACAGTGCTGCTTGGTTGCGTCTGCACTGTCTCAGCCACACCTAATATAGCAAGCTGTGTTGCTTGCTGGAGTTTAATGTTTGTGATAACAAATACCTTTCTAGTCAAAGAGAAGAATCAGAATCATTTGAAGTTTATCTTATAAGGCATCTCAACAATCTGATCTCATTTTACAGGAAAGCCAACTACTTTTGCTTATTTTTCTCCTAATTGGTTTACTAGATAATACAAATG
The DNA here is from genome assembly GCF_978045245.1 of Mus caroli. Taxonomy (NCBI): domain Eukaryota; kingdom Metazoa; phylum Chordata; class Mammalia; order Rodentia; family Muridae; genus Mus; species Mus caroli. Next base: position 13,069,218 of record NW_028227256.1, read on the forward strand.
GGGTTTGTTTATAGTAGGAAAATGTGAGTCAAAACAAAAATACCAGGAAAGAAATAAAGTGTTCCAAAAATCTTGTCCCTCAGTTAATGTCACAGTATTTTGGAGTGTTGTCAGTCTTCTATACTGTGTTAATTCTAAATTTCATTTTTGAATGTAAATTTTCAGAAAAGAAATTGAGCCCTTTTTGCCCCCTTTGAAGCCTGATTACTGTGTAAAGCAGGCTATGAAGGCTATCCTCACTGACCAGCCCATGATCTGCACCCCCCGCCTCATGTACATCGTGACATTCATGAAGAGGTGAGTGAGGGCCCTGCCCTGCCTGCTGCCAGATCCCAGGGAACATGTGACCTGCCATTTACTAACTGCTCTTTCCTTTGCAGCATCCTTCCTTTTGAAGCCGTCGTGTGCATGTATCGATTTCTAGGAGCGGACAAGTGTATGTATCCCTTTATTGCTCAAAGAAAACAAGCCACAAACAATAATGAAGCAAAAAATGGAATCTAAGAGTGTTTTTGTACGGAGTGCCGTTTCTATCAGGATAGGTGGTCCGTGCAAATCAATCAGTACTGACAGTCTGGATTCTAACCCCATGCCGACTCTTTTTTTTTTTTTCTAATCAACTTTTTAAAAAATAAAGTGTAAATTAACTGACTAGTGTGCTTGAAAACTGTGAGCTTGGGTTTTTGCCAATGGGGTCTTTTCTAGACAGGGCCCTAAAAATGAGTCCAATATTTAGACAAACACTATGTGACATCATTATTTTTTTAATGAACATAAAGTCTAGAAATGATGACTACAGTGTGTTTCACGTGGGTCCCCACAGAATTGATTCATTCGTTATCGTGGAAGCCCAGCCAGCATTCAAGGACTGACAGTATAGTGCTCTGTTGTGTTCTCGGTTCTTCTCCTGCAAGCCTGGGTGGCTTGCTCATGGTGTCTGTGGATTTTTGATGTCAGTTTGAGATCAGCGCAGTCTGAGCATCACAGTGAAGGCCACCAGTCTCTTTCTTAAACTTACAGTGACTAAATATTGGATGATTTTCAAATTCATTCTCTGAAATACTAAATTAAATGTTTAGAGACCTGGTTAATCCACGTTTGTACATTTTCTACCTGTGAATCTTGCTGCATATAGAAAGTGCCCTTTCCTCACGGAGCTGCAAACTTGTATTAGGGGAGGAAGTGGGGGAACTTGTCTAAAGGACACAGCAGCTCCACAAAGATAATGGGAATTTCTGATTAAAAAGTCCCCATACTTGTGCCAACTTTGATTAGCTTGGGGAGCAAATCTTATATGGAGTGTTGTGGAAGGGTGGAAAGATTTCTTTGAAAGGTTTATTCACATTGTAGAACAGCAAATGACATTTTTACAGTATTTTTTTGTAAAGCAAACTATTTTGTGCCTTGAATTTGGTATATGTGTATTAGTGAAACATTGTAAAAGTGAATTTCTACCTCTGTATCTATGTGTACCATCCTCTTGTAAATTACTATGAACTACTCTGTGATTGCTTCTGTTTGTTTGTTCTAGAATGTCTTTTTTAAATAGTGACCAATGTTTAAGGCTGTTAAGCCAACTTTTACAAATCGGGACATTTTCTAAAGAACTGATTAAATACGTACATAACTGAGTTTGTGGTTATTAGCTATCAGCCTCATTATAAGGAAAAGCATTATGAGGTCTTCCTCTGCCTATCTTATCCTGCTTACTCAAAGAAAATGTTTGAATGGGGTCATAATTAGGGTGGGTTTTGCATACTCCAATCTCTAGTCTCACCATCTGCCTATAGTAGGTACTTCAGCAAGAGCTTGTTTAGAAATGGGAAGAAAGAACAACCCCACTGCCTGTATTAGTGTGGGTGTCTCTGTTACTCCAGTGCCTGTATTAGTGTGGGTGTCTCTGTTACCCCATTGCCTGTATTAATGTGGGTGTCTCTGTTACCCCACTGCCTGTATTAGTGTGGGTGTCTCTGTTACTCCACTGTCTGTTTTAGTGTGGGTGTCTCTGTTACCCCATTGCCTATATTAGTGTGGGTGTCTCTGTTACCCCACTGCCTGTATTAGTGTGGTTGTCTCTGTTACCCCACTGCCTGTATTAGTGTGGGTGTCTCTGTTACCCCACTGCCTGTATTAGTGTGGTTGTCTCTGTTACCCCACTGCCTGTATTAGTGTGGTTGTCTCTGTTAACCCACTGCCTGTATTAGTGTGGGTGTCTCTGTTACTCCACTGCCTGTATTAGTGTGGGTGTCTCTGTTACTCCATTGCCTGTATTAGTGTGGGTGTCTCTGTTACCCCACTGCCTGTATTAGTATGGGTGTCTCTGTTACCCCACTGCCTGTATTAGTGTGGTTGTCTCTGTTACTCCACTGCCTGTATTAGTGTGGGTGTCTCTGTTCAGGGATCTCACATTCTGGAAGGGGCCTGGCTCACTGCTGATCTTTATTATGCGTTTGGACTTCTCATTAGGAATGACAACCAACCATGCCTTGAGGCAGTGTAAGACTGAATTTACCACCTGCTGCTTGATTTTCAATTATGGGTTTAAATAAGCACTTGAAGTAATGTTCTAACAATGTTGTGTAGGTCAGCTATTTTCAAGTTATCTAGGTCTTTTCCCACTTAGGCTAGGATATACAAAACCATTCTAGAGAAATCTGTTAATTTAATAGTCTGTTTCGTCAGCCTTAAAGCCAACAAGAATCCTCATTACATTTAATTTTGTCCTCATGTGTTGGAGTCTAATCTGTTTCTATTTTTGTTTGGTTTGGCCCTTGTAAAGTGGTCCATCTCCAAGTTCAATAAACCTAATTTGTTTAACTTTTTGTCTTTCATTTCCATATCCCATCCTAGTTTCCTTATTTCTGGGATCACTTGAGTTGTCCACCTGTCTTCCCCAAGGTTATATCCAGTTTGGAAGGGACAGTGTTGAGGCAGGGTGAGGACTACAGAGCCCCGTGAGCTGTTCTCCTCACCTGGCACCACATTAGTAGTGCCTTCCTAGTGTGCATTTGTGCGGCTCTGTTGTACTTCCTCAGCATGGAATCGCTTCCACTGAAGCCTCCATACTTGCATTGATCATTGCGGCCATTGCAAGGCTGTTGTTCTGGCTGGCTGATCATCTGTCCCCAGGTCCCACCCAACCCCCATTTCCCCATGTTCCCTTCCCCTAGCTTTCACCTTGAAAGTAATGCTGACTCTTGTGGTCTCTTTAGAAAAAGAGCTGACTCATGTGAGTGCCTAGGGCCACAGGGCTCAAGGCTGACCCCTGAGGAGTCCCACTTCTGTCCTTAGCCAGCACTGGCCCTGTCTTTTCTAAATTTTCAACCAGTTTAATGATAATCATATTGAGTAGGACTCAGAAATCAGAAGTTTCAAAGCTGACAAAGATAAATTCCAACTATTGTCATCCTCTTGATCTACAGTGTTTGCTGCTCTATCACGTAAGACTAGCATGACATGATTGAACTCCATAAAGCCAGGCACTGTGTGTGTGTGTGTGTGTGTGTGTGTGTGTAAGTATCCTGTTTCTCTCTGTGTGTGTGTGTGTGTGTGTGTGTGTGTGTAAGTATCCTGTTTCTCTGTGTGTGTGTGTGTGTGTGTGTAAGTATCCTGTTTCTGTGTGTGTGTGTGTGTAAGTATCCTGTTTCTGTGTGTGTGTGTGTGTGTGTGTGTGTGTGTGTGTGTGTGTGTAAGTATCCTGTTTCTTTGTAAGGCTATATATACCTTTCTAGTTTTTCCCAAGTTGAAAAAAGTGACGTGCCTTTTTCAGATTGTTTTCCAACTAGCAGAAATTGTTCTAAATTGATGCTGGCCTGCGGCAGGGTCTGGGGAAGCAGGTAGGTCCTTTCTATGCCAGAGTTTCTGCCTGCACTGCACCTGCTTACAGAGATGAGTGAGGAAAATCAAAGCTGTAAGGGCCAGAAGTGGCCAGGATTTGGGGCCGGAAGTACAGAGGCCACGTGTGTCCACAGAACAGATCCACCAGCCATCTGCACCGGGATGTGCATGGTTTGCAGTTAATTTCATTGCTGCTACCTTTGTTTATACACACCATGCATGAAGCCTCAGACTCTAGTGAGGTCTCAGCAAGATGAGGTGTGGGGATATGGCAGCCAACATAGGGTTGGCTGCTATCCCAGGGAAGTGCCAGAAGTTAAGTTATATTCATTGTGGCCAAAGCAGAACATAGGGGGAAAATGGCCCCTACTCTCTAAGGAGATTCTATCTTGAGAATAGCCAGCATCCTGGATGAGAACAAGCTCCTTTTGATATAGGAAGAAAGCAAAATAATCGAACTAATGGAATCCACCAGAATTCTGTGGATTCCTAAGACACTGGAAGCCAGAAGCTACTGGGCAGCTGCTTCCAATAGCCAGGCTGATGGCTGCCCACTATAAGACAGGGAGCAGTGAAGACGGAGCTCTTGGGCTGAACTACAGAAGATTTAACTTGCCAGTTCTCAGGACTGAAGAGCAGCATGCTACCTACGAGGAATCAGCACATCTTCAGTGGAAAAAGCAGACTCCACACAGCTTTAGCAAACTTACGTTAGGGTGGGCCAGACAATGTAGGCCTTTAACAAACTCAGCTACATAGAAGAGAGGCTGGAGCAGGAGGAGCAAAAGCATTGAAGACTGCTTGGGCTGCAGAGCAAGTTCAGAGCCATTCTGTGCAGCTTAGCAAGATTGTGTCTCCATAGAAAATGATTGAGACGTGGCTCCGTGGTAGAGCAGCCTTAGCATGTACACAGCTTTGGGTTCAGACCCCAGTACTGGGAGGAGTGAGGGACATTCTTGGTACAGCATGATCTTCACTGGCCTGTAGCTGGGCATGGAGAAGGAGTTTGACACTGTGATTATAGACTTAGAAGCTGTGAAATAGTCAGACCCAGGTAGGAGAAGGGCAAGACAGATCCAAGGGTGGCAATAAGAGAATAAGAAGAGACTCAGAGACTCAGCTTGGACACAGCTGAGGGAGCCTCAGCAGGTCATAAAAGCTGACAGATTGTCATTCAGAAGAATTTCCTCTCCCAAGGTGAAACCCAACTAGAAACAATGCCACCCTGCCTGAACCCTAGCCTGAGTCACACTGCAGAAACTTTAGTTTGTCCTAAGAATAAGAAACTGTGTGGCCAGCCCTGAGGGGGCTTGGGGGGGGTGCGGGGAGACAAGGTGAAGAGCAGTGTTAACAGATAGCACATGGTGTGTTTAATCTTCCACTAGGGTTTCTAGTAACTGAATCCATTGCTAAAACAGTGAAGGACAGTTTCTTGCTAAGTGAAACCTGGAAGCTGTTGTTCTCTGGCAATTTTGCTTGCTTGGCCTCAGAAGCAAAAACTGCTTAAATGTGCAGGCAATGTTTCATGATAACCCTGGGGGAAAACAAAATACAGTTCAGGAGTCACCAAATGGAAACATGGTAGCTAAAATAAATTCTCTTTGTGTGACAAAACATGAAATGGGACCAGCTTCTATCAATCTGTTCACAGCAATGAGTTCCTATCTGATCCTTGAAGCATTCAACTCACCAGAGACCAAGAGCTGCTAAAGCCAGGACCCAGATCAAGATGGATGTGCCTGCCCTCCAGAGAATGCCAAGACAGAGTCTGAGGCCTCAGTTCAGCTCCTATGTGCTCTTAACTCTTCCTGGGTTTACCGTTATTTAGGGATGGCAAACATTTCATGGCTTGTCTCTCTGAAGATGCTGAAAGACACATGACCCCTCCTTCCAGAAAGCCTTTCTTCCCAGGTCATTTCTCATTTACCTTGCTCTGTTTCCATGGAGAGCTTAACATAATGCCTTACTTCCAGGAAGGAGCACCTAACAACCTTTTTAGCTGTGGCTGTTGAAATCTTTGTTACCATGAGCCAAAAGCTAGAGTCTTTGATTAGCAAGAAAAACAAAGCATTGTCAGCCCAGACTCAAAGCTTGAGGTTTTGCTGTCAAGGTGATTGAAACCATGCTGCTGGGAAGATGTATGTGCCTAGCAACCAAGAAAAATGTCCCCATCCCTTGCTCATGCATCCTGGGTGGTCCACCTAGGCTCCACCACAGGCCTCCCATCCCCCTAGGGAAGAGCTCCTTCATCCCAGCACCCCACCTCCCCACTAAGAGCCTGCACTCTTTAGCCCATTCATCCCATCCAGGACCTGAGTGGTCCAGATGGCTACTGAGCGGGTGGTCATCCTGGCGCATCATGGGCAAGTTATATGTGTCAGCTGCACAGCATCCTGAAGAGTTGCTGTGCAGAAACAAACTGAAACATGTCCTCTGAGAAGATGCAGTGAAGTTTTAGAAATTCCCATATGAGGAAATAGGGCATCTTAAGATGAAACCAAGATGAGACAGTTTTGATCCGAGTGGCCCTAAATTCGGTCATTGGTATCCTTACCAAAAGGAACTTGGAAGGTGAGGGGTGTGATCCAATGGTGCTTGCCTGGTATATATATATATATATATATATATATATATATATATATATATATATATATATATATATATATAAAAACATGGGTACTGTCCCTAGCCCAGCATCAAACAGGACATGGTACACACCTACAATCTCCAGTGGAGTCAGGAAGATCAGAAATTCAAGACCTCTACTTCATAGTGAGTTCAAGGCCAACCTGGAGTGGTAGGGAGGTGTAGGGAGAAGTGACACAGAGGCAGAGACAGTGACACTTTTACACCAAGTACTAGGGACTAGGAGAAGGGTGTGTAAGACTCTCCCTTAGCATAAAGAGCCAACCCCACTAAAACTTTGATTCCAGGTGGTCACACTTGTAAAGGGGTAGATTTCTGTTACTTCAATTTTACAGTGCTGGGAATGGAACTCAGGACATCCCATGTGGAGACATGTACCTATTACTGAGCTAGTCCTCAGTCTGACTCCTCTCTTATTAAACCACTCAGATTGAAATACTCCTATTGCATTCTCAATAAGCTTAGCATCTGCTGTCAGTTTGAACTCATATCCTACTTTGCTTATCCCTGACCAAATGGTCTGGGCCTTTGTCTTAACATTCTTCTGCCTCAGTTCCTTCTGGAACTTGCTATATAGTCAAGGCTGGCCCTGACCTTCTGGTCCTCAGGCCTCCACCTCCAGAGTGGTAAAGACGATAAACCTTCATCATCAGAGCAAGAGATTTTGAATAGCTGGGTGAAGTGGGGCCCTTCTTGACTTCCAGCCACTGAGGAGGCAAAGGCAGGAGGATCTCTGTGAATTTGAAGCCAGCCCAGTTTATATAGCAAGTTCCAGGACTTGACTGTCTACATGGAGAGAGACTGTATCAAATCAATCAATCAGTCAATAAAATAAAGATGACTTTTATAATGGAGGTTTGTTGAATCAAATCATTGGCCACTGCAGGTGGGTTCTCTCCCTCAGAGTAGCATGGTGGTTAAAATTCCCTTCACCCCTAAGAGAAACCATCAGAGTCTGTAAGCACCTAATCTCCATTAGCAGAAATTCAGATATGATTGAAAGAGGCACCTTATGCATAAGAAGACAAGCTCTTGCCACATTAGAAACTCTTGACTTCTAGGAGCTCTTTGCTGGGTGCTGAAGACAAAGATCACATATATTTGGGGTGGCATTTAATTTTGTATGTGTATGTACATATACAACATGGTTCACAAATCCAAGTTGTTTTATTGTACTCTGGATATTGTGCTGGAATCAATTGCTGTAAGTAAGGGCTTGGCCTCTTTTATTGATCTCAGAGGCTTGGTCCTAGCACTGCATAGAGTCAAGGACACAGGAGATATTCCACAAAGGTTGGCCTGGGCTCCTCTATGGAATTCAGATGCCTAGAGTCCATGATCTAGAAATCAAATTGTGTAAACATCTGCCTTAAAGGGACTTCCTGCATCTTCTACTTATGAACCCATGTGTTTTCTCCTGCTCTGTTGCTTCCAAAGAGCTGCTAGAAGAAACTAGGCTTCGGAGGCCTTGGCCCTTACATCAGTCCTGGACACAGAGTTACAGAAAGCCAGAGAAGCTGTCAAAGCCTTTCCAAGGTCAGTCAGACTCAGATGAAACAGGGAGAACCTCCCCAAGCCCTCATGATGCCTGGCATTTCAGAGAATAAAACAGAAATTAGGCAGGGTTTTAAAGAGGCAGGCACCAAGGCAGGCAGAGAGGAACCTATCAGCACCACTCTCCAAGTTACAATGAGAAGCGTATCTCTGTCAGGAAGACAGAATGGAAGCCAGTGTTGTCTGCAGCACACTGCTCCATTTCCTCCTTGCTCTCTCAGCCTTCCATGCTGGCTGGGCACTCTCAGGTTTTTTGAGACAGAAGGCAGGATGCTGAGGGTTTGGGGAAAGCCTCCAGCTTTCCTCCTGAGGACCCAAGCCCAAGTCACTGTCCTCACATTCCTGGAGGCCTAAGAGCCAGGAAACGCACAACATGGCCAGGGAGTGAAGAAATGAATGTGGCTGTCCTAGAAGGAGCTGGAGGAGCAAACGCTGCAGCCCCGGGGAGATTCCCTAACCACAGCTCCTCCAGCTGCTCAACTTCCTGTCCTCTGGTGCCTGGATTGTGTCTCCGGAGACCTTCCCCTGGCCAGCTGAAAACTCAGGAACCATGTTCCTTACCTGCAACACATAAAGCAGGGATTGTAAAGTCCTAGAACAGAACTTCGGGGAACAAGTTTCTCTCAAGCCTCAGAGGGTTTATTTCAGTAAGCCACAGAGAAAAAAAAAATGTTTGTTTGATTGAGGCCTTTCTCTTTATCCTCCGCAAGGGAGTGTCAGTTTGAAATGACTTATCTTATAAAGGAAGAGGTATTCTATGAATTAAGAAGACACTAAGTGACTTGGGAGATAAGTGAGGTGTCAACTAAAAAGAACAAAATTCTGGAGCAGAGACTATTAGTGCCTGTTATCCTACTAAGTTCCTGCCTGTCAACCTACTAGGTGTTCCTTCGTTGCAAAGGTTGCAGGCCCAGGTATATTTGCAGTCTTTCTGCTTCTAGCATTTTCTCTCTTTTCTTTGTTTTACACCTCTAAAACCTATAGTGAGAAAAAAAAAACCCACAGAAATATTATGGGAATGTTTTTCTTTTAATCTAAGGTGTGGAATATAGGGCTGCTTCAGATTGTCCATAGCAGCTGACTATAATTTGCCTCATGTTCTAGCAGGGGCGTCATTTTGCCAGCTGTAGTTTCCATGATTGTGTGGTTTGAATTCTGGGGACTTTTCAGGATACATAAATAGGGCCCCAAGTGGCAGGGCAGGTTGTTGGTTGATTGCTATTGGTCAAGGCTTGTTGAGTAGTCATTCTCAAAGAAGAAACAACAACGAGAAGAAATTAGGTGTCTTGATGGTAAAGATCAAACCTGTCCCAAGGAACTCAATACCCCTAATTAGCAGGAGGCAGCCTGGTAACTATGTCCCCCTTTTCCTCTCTATTCTTTTTTCTCTCCTACCTACTGTAAGGGGGTTGAAAGATTAGAAAATGGTGGAGAAGGATGGAAGAAAAAAGAAACCACAAAGTAACAAACACCAGGTTCAAAAGCCTCCTCCTGGAAGGTAGGAAGATGAAAAGGGGTGGAGGGAGGAGGAGAAAAAGGGCGGGGGGGGGAGAAGAGAAGAAGGAAAAGGAAGATGAGGAGAATGTCTACATTTTGAACTTCAAATGAAACCTATTCAAGGGGCACACTCCAATAATAAAATAGCTATGGAAAAGACGAGAATGCTCCATGTTGGAGGAAGAGAAGGCGGAATAGCCCTTCAAATTTACAAATGAGCCAGGCATGGTGGTATATGCCTATAATCCCAGCATTTAGAGCACGAAACAGAAGGATCTTGAGATCAAGACTAGCCTGAACTATATAGGGAAATGTGGTTTCAAAAGGATAAAAATAAAACCAGGAAATCCATGTGAACCAACTCCTGTGTATATACCCCCTCAAAATTGAAAGTCATCTCAATGTATACACTCGTGGGTTTGTTGTAGCAGGTTGAATACAACCCCTAAAGATGAAAGCAACCCAAAGAAAGCACAAGAGACACACTCAGAAATTGAACCTGAAAGGGTAAAGAAAGAAAGGCCAGACCCTGCCAGAGACACATCTTCCTTCTGGCCCACCTCTGGAGCAGACCCCCTCCCATACCCAGAGACAGCTTGACTCCCAGGAGCTCCAACACAACCAGGCTCACAGACTCGCAGGAAGGACAGGATCCAGTCAGAGACAGCAAGGTCAGTTAACACCTGGGATAACCAGATGTCAAGAGGCAAGCCAAGCACAAGAACATATGCAACAGAAACCAATGCCATCTGGCACCATAGGAACCCAGTTCTTCCACCACAGCATGCCCTGGATATACTAATACACCTAAAAAGCAAGACTCCGACCTAAAAATCTCATGAAGATGATAGAAGACCTTAAGGTGGACATGAATAACTCCTTAAAGAAATATAGGGGGACACAGGTAAACAGATAGAAGCCCTTAAAGAGGAGACATGTAAATCTCTTAAAGAAATACAGGAAAACAGAATCAAACAGGTGAAAGAATTGAACAAAACCTTCCAGGATCTAAAAATGAAAATAGAAACAATAAAGAAATCACTAAGGGAGGCAAACCTGGAGATTGAAAACCTAGGAAAGAGATCAAGAGTCATAGATACAAGCATCACCAACAGAATACAAGAGACAGAAGAATCCCAGGCATAGAAGATACCATAGAAATCATTGACACAACAGTCAAAGAAAATACAAAAAAGCAAAAAGATCCTAACTCAAAACATTTAAGAAATTCAGGACAATGAAAAAACTGAACCTAAGAATAATAGGTATAGAAGAGAGTAAAGATCCCAAATTCAAAGGGCCAGTAGACATCTTTAACAAAGTCATAGAAGAAAACTTCCCTAACCTAAAGAGAGAGATGGTCATAATCATACAAGAAGCCTATAGAACACCAAATAGATTGGACCAGAAAAGAAATTTCTCCTGTCACATGATAATCAAAACACTAAATGCACAGAACAAAGATAGAATATTAAAAGCGGTAAGGGAAAAAGGCCAAGTAACATATAGAGGCAGAACTATCAGAATCATACCAGATTTCTCAATAGAGCTCTAAAAGCAGATCTTGGACAGATGTCATACGGACCCTAAGACAACACAAATGCCAGCCCAGGCTACTATACTCAGCAAAACTCTCAATCACCATAAATGGAGAAACCAAAATATTCCATGACAAAACCAAATTTAAAAAATATCTTTACACTAATCCAGCCCTACAAAGGATAATAGAAGGAAAAGTCCAACTCAAGGAGGGAAACTACATCGAAGAAAAAATAGGAACTGAATCTTCTCACAACAAATCCAAAAGAAGAGAACTACACAAATATATATCACCGCTAACACAGCAATAATAGGAACTGAAAATCATTGGTCTTTAATATCTCTCAACATCAATGGACTCAATTCCCCAATCAAAAGACATAGGGTAACAGATTGGATACATAAACAGGGCCCAGCATTTTGCTGCATACAGGAAACATAAATCAGTGACAAAGACAGACACTACCTCAGAATAAAAGGCTGGAAGAAAATGTTCCAAGTAAATGGTCCCAAGAAACAAGCTGGAATTGCTATTCTAATATCCAATCAAATAGACTTTCAACCAAAAGTTATCAAAAGAGATGGGGAAGGACATTTCATACTCATCAAAGGAAAAAAATCTACCATGGTGAACTCTCAATTCTGAACATCTATGCCCCAAATGCAAGAGCACCCACATTTGTAAAAGAAACATTACTAAAGCTTAAAAGACACATTGATCCTCACACAATATGAATGAGAAACACCCCACTTTCACTAACAGACAGATCATGGAAACAGAAAATAAACAGAGACAGAGTGTAACTAGCAGAAGATATGAACCACAATGGATTTAACATATATCTATAGAACACTTCACCCTAAAACAAAATAGCTTCTTCTCAGCACCTCATGGTACCTTCTCTAAAACTGACCATATAATCAGACACAAACCAAGCCTCAATAGATATAAGAAGATTAAAATAATCCCATGCATTCTATCAGAACACTGAAGAACATTGAAGGCTAGTCTTCAACAGCAACAAAACCAACAGAAAGCCCATAGATTCATGGAACGTGAATAACTCTACTCAATGATAACATGGTCAGGGAAGAAACAAAGAAAGACTTTCTAGAATTTAACAAAAATAGAAGGCACAGCACACCCAAACTTATGGAACACAATGAAAGCAGTGCTAAGAGGAAAATTCATAGCACTGAGTATCTTCATAAAGAAATTGGAGAGAGCATACAGTACCAGCTTAACAGCACACTTGAAAGCTCTAGACCAAAAAGAAGCAAATACACCCATGAGGAGTAGATGGCAGGAAATAAACTCAGACCTGAAATTAACCAAGTAGAAACAAACAGAACTATACAAATATTCAAAAAAAACTAAGAGCTAGTTTTTTTTCAGAAAATCAACAAGATAGATAAACCCCTAGCCAAACTAACTAAAGAGCCCAGAAAGAGTATCCAAATTAACAAAATCAGAAATGAAAAGGGAGACATAACAACAGAAACTAAAGAAATTTTAAAAAATCATCAGATCCTATTACAAAAGCCTATACTCAACACAACTGGAAAATCTAGATGAAATAGATGGTTTTTCTAGACAGATACCAGGTACCAAAATTGAGTCAGGACCAGATAAACTATATAAACAGTTCCATAACCCCTAAGGAAATAGAAGAAGTCATTAAAAGTCTCCCAACCAAAAAAGCTCAGGGCCAGATGGTTTTAGTTAGAATTCTATGAGACCTTCAAAGAAGACCTAATACCAATACTTCTCAAACTATTCCACAAAATAGAAACAGAAGGAATACTGCATATTCATTCTATGAAGCCACAGTTACATTTATACCTAAGCCACACAAAGACCCAACAAAGAAAGAGAACTTCAGTCCAATTTCCCTTGTGAATATTGATGCAAAAATACTCAATAAAATTCTCTGAAAACAAATCCAAAAACAAATCAAAATGATCATTCACCATGATCAAGTAGGCTTCATCTCAGGGATGCAGGATGGTTCAGTATATGGAAATTCATCAATGTACTCCACTATATAAACAAACTCAAAGAAAAAATCATATGATCATCGATCTCATTAGATGTGGATAAAGCCTTTGACAAAATATAGCACCCCCTCATGTTGGAAATATCAGGAACTCAAGGCACATATCTAAACATAGTAAAAATCAATATACAGCAAACCAACAGCCAACATGAAATTAAATGGACTGAAACTTGAAGCAATCCCACTAAAATCAGCGACAAGGCAAGGCTGACCACTTTCTCTTTATTTATTCAATGTCGTTCTCAAAATTCTGGCTAGAGCAATTAGACAACAAAAGGAGATCAAAGGGATATAATCTGGAAAGGAAGAAGTCAAGGTATCACTATGTGCAGATGATATGATAGTATACATAAGCAACCCCAAAATTCTATCAGAGAACTCCTACACCTGATAAACAACTTCTGCAAAGTGGCTGGATATAAAGTTAATTCAAACAAATCAGCCTTTCTCTCTACACAAAAGATAAAAGGGCTGAGAAAGAAATTAAGGAAACAACACAATAGTCACAAAAATTATAAAATACCTTGGCATAACTCTAACCAAGCAAGCGAAGGGTCTGTGTGACAAGAACTTCAAGTCCCTGAAGAAAGAAATTGATGAAGACCTCAAAAGATGGAAAGATCTCCCATGCTCATGGATCATCAGAATTAACAGTAAAAATGGCCATCTCACCAAAAGCAATCTACATATTCAATGTAATCCCCATCAAAATTCCAACTCAATTCTTCACAGAGATAGAAAGAGCAATTCTCAAATTTATCTGGAATATCAAAAAAACCCAGGACAGTGGAAACAATTCTCAACAATAAAAGAACTTCTGGAAGAATCAACATCCCTGACCTCAAGCTGTACTACAGAACAATAGTGATAAAAACCACATGGTATTGGTACAGAGACAGGCAGGTAGATCAATGGAATATGATTGAAGACCCAGAAAGGAACCCACACACCTATGGTCACTTGAGCTTTGACAAAGGATCTAAAACCATCCAGTGGAAAAAAGACAGCATTTTCAACAAGTGGTGCTGGCTCAACTGGTGGTTAGCATGTAGAAGAATGCGAATTGATCCATTCTTATCTCCTTGTACAAAGCTCAAGTCTAAGTAGATCAAGGAACTCCACATAAAACCAGAGACACTGAATCTAATAAAGGAGAAAGTGGGAAAGAGCCTCAAACACATGGGTGCAAGGAAAAATATTCTGAACAGAACACCAATGGCCCAGGCTCTGAGATCAACAATTGACAAATGGGACCTCATGAAACTGAAAAGCTTCTGTAAGGCAAAGGACACTGTCAATGGGACAAAATGGCATCCTACAGATTGGGAAAAGATCTTCGCCATCCCTATATTCAATAGAGGGCTAATATACAAAATATACAAAGAATTCAAGAAGTTAGACTCCAGAAAACCAAATAACCTGATTAAAAAATGAAGTACAGACCTAAATAAAGAAGTGTCAACTGAGGAATCTCAAATGGCCAAGAAGCACCTAAAGAAATGTTCAATATTCTTAGTCATCAGGGAAATGCAAATCAAAATGACCCTGAGATTCCACCTCACAACAATCAGAATAGCTAAGATCAAAAACTCAGGTGACAACAGATGCCGACAAGGATGTGGAAAAAGAGGAACACGCCTCCATTGATGATGGATTGCAAGCTGGTAAAACTACTTTGGAAAACAATCTGGCAGTTCCTCAAAAAATTGGAAATAGCTTTACCTGAAGATACAGCTATACCACTACTGGGCATATACCCAAAAGATGCTCCAACATATAACAAGGAAATGTGCTCCACTATGTTGATAGCAGCCTTATTTATAATAGCCAGGTGCTGGAAATCACCCAGATTTCCCTCAACAGAGGAATGGATACAGAAAATGTGGTACATTTACACAATGGAGTACTACTCAGCTATTAAAAACAATTACTTCATGAAACTCACAGGTAAATAGTCAGAACTAAAAATTATCATTCAAAGTGTGGAGGCTTCAAGCCCATTTAGAAGGGGAAATAAAATAATCATGGAAGGCAGAAGGAAGGAGGGACATGGTTGGGAGAGGGGAGGGGAGGGGAAGAGGGGGGCAGGACCAGGTATGGGAAGAGACAGGAGAGAAGTCCAGAGGGCTAGGAGAACTAATTGAAATAAGCAGCAGTGAGTGGTGGGGAATTTGGAGAACCACTAGGAATTCCCAGACCCCAGTGATTCCAGAGGCTCCCAGGGCACAGTGGGGGATGACGTTAGCTGAAATGCTCAACAGTGGGGAGATGGAACTTGAAGAAACTACCTCCAGTAGATAAACATTGCCCCCAGT
This sequence comes from Mus caroli, assembly GCF_978045245.1. Taxonomy (NCBI): domain Eukaryota; kingdom Metazoa; phylum Chordata; class Mammalia; order Rodentia; family Muridae; genus Mus; species Mus caroli. The sequence goes on from NW_028227256.1 coordinate 13,084,663, forward strand.
GGAGATATGGGCCCACCCATTCATCTCAAAATTTTTAACCCAGAGTTGTCCCTGTCTAAAGGAAATGCAGGGACAAAAATGGAGCAGAGTCTGAAGGAAAGGTCGTCCAGAGACTGCCCCAACTTGGGATCCATCCCATCCACAGCCACTGAACGCCAACACTATTGCTTAAGATGTGCTTGCAGACAGAAGCATGGTATGGCTGTCCTCTGAGAGGCTCTGCTAGCATCTGGCTAAGATAGATGCAGATACTCCCAGTCAATCATTGGAATTAACCCCAGGGGCTCCAATGGAAGAGTTAGAGGAAGGACTGAAGGAGCTGAAGGGGATTGCAACCAAATAGGAAGAACAATAATATCAATTAACCAGACCCCTCAGGGCTCCTGGGGACTAAACCACAAACTGAAGAGTATAAATGTGTGGGTCCATGGCTCCCACCACTTACGTAGCAGAGGACTGTTTCATCTGGCATCAATGGGAGTGGAGGCACTTGGTCCTGTAGAGGCTTGTTGCCCCAGCAAAGGGGGATGTTAGTGGGGTGAGGTAGGAATGGGTGGGTGTGGGTGGGTGGGTTGAGGAACACCCTCTTGGAAGCAAAGTGGTGAAGTATGGGGTGGGGGCTCATGGAAGGGGGATAACATTTTAAATGTAAACAAATAAAATGATTGATAAATAAAAAAAGAAAGAAAGGCAGGCCGGAGAGATGGCTCAGTGGGTAAAGGTTACCACAAAAGCATGAAGAGTGAAGACCTTACTTGTATCCCCATTTGAAAGGCCCGTCAGCTCAAAAAGCCAGGTACTGCATCTCATGCCTCTGGGTGGTGGAGTCAGGAAGATCTCCAGGCTTTGCTGGCCAGCTGTTGTTTACAAATCTGTGAGTCTCAGGTTCTATAAGAGTCCCTGCCTCAAAAAATAAGTGGGGAAGAATGATTGAAGAAGACATCTGACACTGGCCTCAGGGCTCACAGATGCACACAAATCACACAAACGCAGGCATGCATACAAATATACCACACATACATATACACATATGCACACAAATACACCACACACATGCATACAAATACACCACACACACACACACACACACACACACACACTCAAGCACGTATGCATACAAAAGGAAGTTGTTATTCAAGTATGCTTAATCTATATTTGTGGTCCCAACTATTTGTGAGACTGAAGCAGAAGAATCCCTTGAGTTCCATAGTCTGAAGGCAGCCTGGGCAACATAATAAGACCTTATCTCAAATCATCATGGTCACCACCACCATCATATATACATACATATATGCATACATACATACATACATACATGCATACATACTCTGACATGAATGAGCCACGAGGGCCTTTGTGGACTGCATAAAATAGATCAGTCACAAAAAGGCCTAATGATATCATGATTTCATGATGACATGTATCTTAAGCTGTTAAGATGGTAAATGTTACCAAGGTGATAAAATGTGAATTTTACTATCTTTTTTCTTTTTCTTTCTTTCTTTCTTTCTTTCTTTCTTTCTTTCTTTCTTTCTTTCTCTTAGGGACTGAATACAGGTCCTCGTGCATATTAAATGCATAGTCTAGCATTGTTCTCTTTGCTTTGTCAAATATTGTTTTTTACTTTAAGAGATAAAGACTTCTATGTTGCCTAGGATGGTCCTAATCTCTATACTTATGTGATCCTCCTGCCTCAACAAAAACTGTAGGTAGCCACCAGTACATTTGGCCACCAGTGTGACTTTAAATTCTTGTGGACATAGCCACAGATATGTATAAAATTCTAGACTAGCTTGGCTTGTTTAGGACATTTAAGAGAGTGGATTTCCATCTGTAAGTAACCAAAGCTCATGTTTTCCAAGGCCTATCTAGGACATGGAAGGAAGAAATCACAGGACAAACACATAGCTTGCAAGCCAGTGTGCTATTGCAGGCGCTGAGGATGACAAGAACATGTCAGTGTTCTCAGCTCAGCTCAAAACATTCCACAGGAATCATCTCGCTGGTGACCATGGTGACCTTGCTTACTGAGGCTTTTCCAGTCATTTTCTCAGTCACCCTCAGATTCACCCAGACATAATGTCAAGCACCATAAGGCAACATTTCCCCATCCATGCCCCTCGGAACAGTAGCCTGGCAGGGTATTATTCAAGCCATGTTTAAGTGCCAGAGACTGCTCCCAGTGACAATACCACTGGCCTCTGTTCTGAGAGGCACTCAGTTCTGGGAGTCTTCACACCTCACAGTTTGACTCTGGCTGCATCAGTTGTCTTCCTGAGTCAGGCTCCAGTTGGTTTCCTTCCTACTGCAGTACTTGGCACTCAGTAGGCCCTCAGGACAGAGCAACTATTGTACTATGTATCTTCCTGCTAACATTCAGAAAGGTACTTCCCCATGGGAATGAGCTGGCTGGCTCCTGGCAGATGGAAATGGAGCTTTATTCTACAGAATCCTTCTGATTTTCCTCTCCATAGCAAATGCCCTGTGGTATGATGAGTAGCTGCAAGGCTGGCATCTGGAGCTTGTAGGCAGTCTGTAGAGTCCAGTGTGGTGCCTCAACAGTCAAGTGGTAACCTTAGGGCAGGGACTGAGGCCACACATAGTCACAGACCCTCCATTCCAGTCCAGAATTTAATGCTGATAATTCCTAGCAGTAGCCAAGGACACCTATTCTCAATAACTCCCATAAGCCCGAGCAATGCAGCCCAGGCACAGAGCACAGAGCTTCCCTCTTGCTACTGCAATGGAAGTCTGTACATTGGCTTCTGAGAATACGTAAGGGTGCAGCTACTCTGGCAATCATTTGGAAGTCCAGGGTTACTACAGATGTCCCAGGTCGTAATGGTCATGGGGTGAAACTTTCTATTTTTTTTTTGTTTTTTTATGCTATGCTTTTTTCTTGTAAAATTTCAAAATTTACCTTATTTTTTATGGTGCTGAAGATTAAACATGCTAGGTTCTACCCCTGAGCTACATACCCAGCCTACCTTGTCAGTCATGTATGTGCTCATGTTTACATGGGAGAGATGCATGTTAGTTGTGCAGGTACGCATATGTAATATCAGCCCTTAGGATTCTAAGACAATTTGAGGACATAATAAGAACCTATCCAAAAATAAATAAACCAAAAGCAAAGATAAATAAAATAGGTATTCAAACAAAAACATATACATGAATGTCCATAGAAGCCCTAGTCCAGATGTTTAAGAAGTAAAGACAATCCAAATGGACACCAAAGGGTGAACGGATAACAAATGTGGAACATCCATACAATGGAATGTTATTTGACCACTAAAAAGGAACGGAGTGCTATATATAACAAGACAAGCTTTGAAAACATTGTGTGAAGTGAAAGAAGCCAGTCATAACATACCAGATAAATGACTTCGCTTTTATGAAATGTCCAGGAGAGGCTAATGTATAGGCACAGAAAGATCAGTAGGTGTTTTAGTCTGCGGGTATGAGTGGTAGTTCAACGAGACTGAGTCTGCCTTTGGGGTGGTGAAGGGACCTGAAACTGATCATGATGGGGGTGTATATAACTCTAGATACTGAAAGCTGTTAAACCACACATTTCAAGATGGTAATTTTTATGATGTGTAAGTTATATTCCAATAGAGCTCTTAAAATTACATGAAAAAACAAATGAACATGTTTAATAAATTTTAAAAAATACATCTAACATTTATTTACTGTGTGTATTTGTATTTGTGTGTGTTCGAGCATGCACACTCCTTCATGTATGCATGCATGCATGCATACGTACGTACATACATACATGCATACATACATACCTTGTGCACACATACATTCTTGGGTATGAGGGGTCTGGAGTTGGGTTTTTCCTTCCATCACATGGTCCTGGTGATTGAATTTAGGTCATCAGGCTTGGTGGCAAGTGCCTTTACCTGTAGCAAGTGTCTTGCTAGCCCTTAAGAAACTTTTAATAGTCAAAGGTTATCATTAATGGGTGAGAATGTTCATACAATACACCAAGGGCTTTGCCATGCCTACTATTTAAGGTTTGCTAACATCTAATTTCAAGTGTGCAAACTGAGAAGCTGGATTATACCTGGAGAGCCCTGGATCCAGTGGGGAGACTGGGTACTAGAGAGTGGGTCTGCACAGGTGGCTTCAGTATTCCTTAAAAACTATAGTAAATGATTGTAGAAAGGAAGTGAAAGAGACACAGTTAATAGATACCAGACACCTGTTAACAGCTCAATGCTGCCCATGCTCTTAGCATATAGTGGAAGCTTCTAAGCTTTTAGGGAAAATGTGGACACTCTTTAATGTTGGGAATCCAGGCATTAGTGAGAAAGGGAGTGGTCAGACATCAAGATGAAGAACGTTCCGATGTGCAGCACTTTAAGCACAAAGGGCCAAGTTGCTCATACAGACAAACATGTCGGCTGGAAGAGTTTCCATGCAGCTACCAAGCATTTGGGTGTGGACAGTCACAGGATATTTAGCCGGGCATGGTGGTGCACACTCTTAATCCCAGATCTCAGGAGGCAGAGGCAGGCGAATCTCTAAATTCAAGGTCATCCTGGTCTACAGAGCAAGTTTCAGGGCAGAGAGAACTACACAGAGAAACCCTGTCTTGAAAAAACAAAATAAAACAGAAAAGATCCCTGTTGTCTGGGCAACAGGCAACACAAGATGAAGGCGCTGGAGTAAGGTAGTCCTGCCATTGCAGGCAACTACAGAGCAGTAAAAGAGGCTTTGTGGGGAGTTGGGGCACGGAGCACCTGCTGAGTCCTGGGCTCGATCCCCAGGACCTCAGAATGAAAAATAAGCACTTCTCCTTGTAGGGCTGAGGAAGCTACGCATCCCTTTCTTCCTTTTAAAAATTACCAGACTAGCTCTGCTCAGGAGTGCAGGAGATGAAACTGCAGCTTAGAAAATTCTGCAAAGAATGGTCAGTGAGTCTGTTTCACTGTCTCATTCAGCCTGACTGACAATTAGCAACCAGAGACATCATGTCTCTCGTCATCTATCAAAGTCTGAAGCGGCTCTCTGGCGTGTGTAGGGAGGGACATCCCCATCACTGCAGGTGCAAGGATCCCACCTCTCACTCTGTAAAGGTGAATGCACCCATCCACTCCTATAACACACACACACACACACACACACACATACACACACACATACATACATACACACCACACACACACAACCCACACATACACACACACAACACACACATATACACATACATACACAGACACATACACACACAACACACACATATACACACAACACACACATATACACATACATACACACACACACACACACACACACACACACACACACACCCCACACACAGAAGGGTTTCAATGTGCACCACAGAGGATGTAGCAAGACCCTCTCTCTCTCTCTCTCTCTCTCTCTCCTTTTCTCTCTCTCTCTCTCTCTCCTTTTCTCTCTCTCTCTCTCCTTTTCTCTCTCTCTCTCTCTTTCTCTCTCTCTCTCTAGTATGACTGGGTAGATACAATGCAAGTAACCTGTCCATCACAAGGAGAATGAGCCCACTGTGGCACGCTCATTTAAAAAGCTGAGAAAGAAGGAAGGACATGTTTGTATATAAACCAACGTACTCCCGAATACCAAAGCAAATGGCCAGAGGCTACTTTATATGATGTCATTTATTTATGATCCAGAGATGTAGAGCTGTTTGTTGACAATGGATGAACTTAGTAAATAAATATATATGAGTGGTAAGAACCTGCTCCAAACTGTTCAGACTCATGGAGGCAAAAGCAAGATCAGGTGAGGGTGAGAGCGCAAGGGCTTCCACTGCCAAGCACCTGACTTATTTTTTATTTTATTTTATTTTTGAAGCAGGGTTTCTCTGTGGAGCCCTGGATGTCCTGGAACTTGCTCTGTAGACCTGGCTGACCTTGAACTCAGAGATCCTCTTGGCAACATGCTTTTTTTTTTTTAATGGTTTTAGAGCTTTATTGTAGAAAGGCAGGGGGAAAGAGAGAAGGGAGAAAGAGGGGGAGAGGCCATGGCGACGTGGAGAGATGGGGGAAGGGAGAGAGAGAAGGAGGGCTAGAGAGTAAGAGAGGTGAGAACTTAAAAAGCAATGCTTTGCCTTTAAATAAACAGTAAAGGGCAGTGTTGGACGTCCTTTATCTTTTCTTTGCATGATTGAAATATTCCATAGTTTTCTAAAAGTAGAAAGGAAAAAGAAAAAAATGAAGGAAGGGAGGAAAGGAAGGAAGAAGGAGGGAGAAGGGAGGGAGGGAAGAAGGAGGAGGGAGGGAGGAAGGAGGGAAGGAGGGGGGAAGGAGTGGGGAGAGAGGAAAGGAGGGGGGGAGGGAGGGAGGGAGGGAGGGAGGGAGGGAGGGAGGGAGGGAGGGAGGGAGATAGAACAGTTCAGGCAAGAAGACCCTTCTATGGAATCCTGCCCAGCATAAGCAAGGCCTCCCAGGCTCTATAGCAAGACCTTATCTTAAAGACGCAAAATAAAATAAATAAAAGCAAGGAGTGAGAGATGTGGAAATCTCTTGTGTTTGCCTTCTAAAGCTCTTAAGGGGGGAAAGTTTCCTGGAAAGGCAAAGTAGAGATAAAGTTCTTGAGTTCATGAGGTTTGGAGAAACCCGTGCACCCTACTCACTGGCACAGCAGGAAAATACCTCCAGATATGGGAAGCACACAAAAGAAAGCGGTCCCTGTCCTTGCCCTGCCAAGCCAGCTTCTTAGGACTGGCGTGTAGGAGAGACCTGTGCCAGAAAGCGTAGTGTGTATCTTCCCTCAGTGTGGCAGGGAGGCAGTCTGTGAGTTCTGGGCTCCAGGACAACCTCCAGCATGAGTTCTGCATTCTGAATGTGGAGCTAAACAAAGCCATTAGAGAGATGTAGGTTCTACCTGGGTACCACAGCTAAGAGCTGTGGTCGGTCCCACTAGGGTAATAGGTAGGGTTGAATGTGAGGAGCAGATCATGACCAAAATTAGGCAATCAATAAACACATCAAAACTATGTAAGGGGAGGAGGGGGATGGAGGGAGAGAGAGAAAGAGAGGAAAGAGAGAGGGAGGGAGGGAGGCAGGGAGGGAGGGAGGGAGAGAGAGACCTTAGAACAGATGTGTCATTTAGGCAGTGGATTCCAGCCCCTTCATGGAGTCTCTGCTGTGGTGATTCCTCTTGTCTGTGAATGTCTCAGGATAAATAGAACCTTCCATGCTGCCTCAATTTCCCAGGTGAAAACTGCAAGCTGCCGGGGTCAGTCTAATTATTTTCTCTCTGCACAAGCGCCTGCTGACCTTGGTTCAGATGGAGTGGTAACACTTTTCTCCGTGGTTTCACAGTGATCTGTGTATATTGGGCATTTCCAGTGTTTGTATGTCAGTATTTAAGAATTTAATATATGAGCCTCATGATTCCAGTTTAAAATGTGTAACTGAGTAATTGTTTAGATTTGTGATTTTACTAGATTTGTAAACAATACTGGAATGTTTATGAGTACTTGAGATGTTCTGTATTTTAAAGTGTAATTTTTTTTTTTTTTTTTTTTTTTTTGTATTTTTGAGACAGGGTTTCTCTGTATAGCCCTGGCTGTCCTGGAACTCACTTTGTAGACCAGGCTGGCCTCGAACTCAGAAATCTGCCTGCCTCTGCCTCCCAAGTTCGGGGATCAAAGGCGTGCACCACCACGCCCGGCTAAAGTGTAATTAATTATCCTTATTAGAGTTTGGGAATGTTCTGATTGTTCAGCATTTGAAATTAAAAACTCAAATGTGCCAGATGTGGTGGCGCATGCCTTTAATCCCAGCACTCAGAAGGCAGAGGCAGGTGAATTTCTGAGTTCGAGGCCATCCTGGTCTACAAAGTGAGTCCTATACAGAGAAACCCTGTCTTGAAAAACCAAAGAGAGAGAGAGAGAGAGAGAGAGAGAGAGAGAGAGAGAGAGAGAGAGAGAATAAACAGCTATTTTCCTCAATGTATTTAAGTAAATTGAAGACAACTTTTGTATATGCAAATGCATACATTTATGTGTGGCACATATGCGGAAATGTCAGATGGCCAACCTGAGGCTTACCAATGATTGGCTAGATTGACTAGCCCCAGGGTTCCCCTTGAATCTGTCTCCCCAGCATGGGGGTTACAGGAAGACATGCCCCACCCTCATTCTCTCATGAAAAGCAATTTGCCTACTGAGCCACTTTCCTAGCCCTAAACACAATGTCTAAAATCTATTCTCAAATAGGATTTCTTCTTTTGCATTCAGAGCTCCTCTCAAGGAACATTTAAAAACAAAACAAAACAAAATAAAACAAAGCAAAACAAAACAAAACAAAACAAAACAAAGTAGCAGCAGCAGCAACCACAAAGCAGCTCACGCCAGCATAGCACCCTCTAAGTGTGGCAGAGGGATCTCCCAGGGCCCCTGAGTGAGAAGTGAGCATCATCCAAACTGCTCACAGCCATCAAGGCACAAGCACAGGAAAGAGCTCCATGGAACTTCACTTCTGTCCTCCTGCCTGCCCTACTCTCCAATTCCCGAGTTCAAGCAATCCTCCTACCTCAGCCTCCTGAGGAGCTGGGACTATAAGTACCCACTAAGATACCTTGTAGTCTATAGAAATGTTTCATCTCACATCTTTTAATTATAATATGCAAAACAGTAATAAAAAAAAGGTTCCTAGTAGCCAAGATGGGGAATTGTACCCGACTGCCTCTTGCGATTTCTGAGGGTGCTGCACTCACATTCACAAGCACACCCAGTTGGTAGTGCAGGGATTGCCTCAGCAACCACACAAACACCGATCTTACTCAGACAGCGAGAGTTTATTGAGCATAGGCTCCAGGACTGGTTGACCAGGGTCATGGTCCAGATTTAAGAACTGAACCATGACATTGAGTTGAGATCTGTGCCAAGTTATTGCATCCATCAGGATTTCGGGATAGGGGATTTCCTTAGGAACATGTCTTGGTTGGACACTTATCCTGTTTTCATTGGTTGGGGTATCAAACTGTGGCAGGGAACTTACCTTGTCTAATATTCATGTCTTGTCTACCAGGATGGAACTTGTCTTGTCTAACATTCTTGTCTTAATTTGCCAACCAGGATGTCAGTTACCTGTATATATGTCTCTTTCTGCCAAGTTGGATGTCAGTTTCCCGGGAGGTCTTGGAAACTTAAATACCACTATTCAACATGGAAGTCTTATTCCAAATAGTTTCTTAGATTGGTGCAGGTGTCTCTCTTATGTTGGGGGTCCATCTCAAGGACAACTTATAAAGGCAAGTAGCCAGAAAAGCATATACATAGGTGAAGGAAGTACTGTTGGGTGATTGGTTTGGGTTCAAGCTTATTATGGCTAATTCTACAAAGCAGTTCTACTGACTTCCATTGTAATTGCTTTTCAAGGGCACAGAACATAACAGAATATGTAGTCAACTTAAGCACAAGAAAGTTTCCTAGTTAACAGCAGAAGCAACCTAGTGACAGTATAAAATGAAAGGCTTAGACAGGTAACAGTTAACTAGGCCCTAACACAAACCCTGAAAAAAAAAACATAATTTTGTTTTTAAAGACAAAAGCGGGCTCCGGGACTCCGCCGAACTTAGTCTACAGGTTAGAGTGAGGACCACAGAGGCAGACAGCTTCTGGGACAGGCGGGAGCCACAGAGCCGCTGAGGCAGCACCCTTTTGGGCCCGCAGACATCTGGCACCCTCCCAGTCGGAGGACAGTGACCTGCCCTGCAGGGAGCGCCATCTTGGCTCCGGGACTCCGCCGAGCTTAGTCTGTACAGGTCAGAGTGGGGACCACGGGGGCAGACGGCTTCTGGGGCAGGCGGGAGCCACAGAGCTGCTGAGGCAGCACCCTTTAGGGGTCGCAGACATCCGGCACCCTCCCAGTCGGAGGACAGTGACCTGCCCTGCAGGGAGCGCCATCTTGGCTCAGGGACTCCGCCGAACTTAGTCTGTACAGGTCAGAGTGGGGACCACAGAGGCAGACAGCTTCTGGGACAGGCAGGAGCCACAGAGCCGCTGAGGCAGCACCCTTTTGGGGCCGCAGACTTCCGGCACCCTCCCAGTCGGAGGACAGTGACCTGCCCTGCAGAGAGCGCCATCTTGGCTCCGGGACTCCGCCAAACTTAGTCTACAGGTTAGAGTGAGGACCACAGAGGCAGACAGCTTCTGGGACAGGCGGGAGCCACAGAGCCGCTGAGGCAGCACCCTTTTGGGGCCGCAGACATCCGGCACCCTCCCAGTCGGAGGACAGTGACCTGCCCTGCAGGGAGCGCCATCTTGGCTCCGGGACTCCGCCGAGCTTAGTCTCTACAGGTCAGAGTGGGGACCACGGGGGCAGACGGCTTCTGGGACAGGCAGGAGCCACAGAGCTGCTGAGGCAGCACCCTTTAGGGGCCGCAGACATCCGGCCCCCTCCCAGTCGGAGGACAGTGACCTGGCCTGCAGGGAGCGCCATCTTGGCTCTGGGACTCCGCCGAACTTAGTCTGTACAGGTCAGAGTGAGGACCACAGAGGCAGACAGCTTCTGGGACAGGCGGGAGCCACAGAACCGCTGAGGCAGCACCCTTTTGGGGCCGCAGACATCCGACACCCTCCCAGCCGGAGAACAGTGACCTGCCCTGCAGGGAGCGCCATCTTGGCTCTGGGACTCCACCGAACTTAGTCTGTACAGGTCTGCTGACAGAGGATACTCAGAATCCCCAGAAGAACAACCTCTGAACAGAGACAACTATAACAACTCCAGAGATTACCAGATGGCGAGAGGTAAAGGTAAGAATCTTACTAACAGAAACCAAGACCACTCACCATCATCAGGACCCAGCACTCCCACTTCGCCCAGTCCAGGGCACCCCAACACACCTGAAAAACTAGACCTGGATTTAAAAGCATATCTCATGATGATGGTAGAGGACATCAAGAAGGACTTTAAAGAACTACAGGAGAACATGGCTAAAGAGTTACAAGTCCTTAAAGAAAAACAGGAAAACACAACCAAACTGGTAGAAGTCCTTAAAGAGAAACAGGAAAACACATCCAATCAGATGATGGAAATGAACAAAACCATACTAGACCTAAAAAGGGAAGTAGACACAATAAAGAAAACCCAAAATGAGGCAACACTGGAGATAGAAACCCTAGGAAAGAAATCTGGAACCATAGATGCAAGCATCAGCAACAGAATACAAGAGATGGAAGAGAGAATCTCAGGTGCAGAAGATTCCATAGAGAACATGGGCACAACAATCAAGGAAAATGGAAAATGCAAAAAGATCCTAACTCAAAACATCCAGGAAATACAGGACACAATGAGAAGACCAAACCTACGGATAATAGGAGTGGATGAGAATGAAGATTTTCAACTCAAAGGACCAGCAAACATCTTCAACAAAATTATAGAAGAAAACTTCCCAAATCTAAAGAAAGAGATGCCCATGAACATACAAGAAGCCTACAGAACTCCAAATAGGCTGGACCAGAAAAGAAATACCTCCCGACACATAATAATCAGAACAACAAATGCACTAAATAAAGATAGAATACTAAAAGCAGTAAGAGAAAAAGGCCAAGTAACATATAAAGGCAAGCCTATCAGAATTACACCAGATTTTTCACCAGAGACTATGAAAGCCAGAAGATCCTGGACAGATGTTATACAGACACTAAAAGAACACAAATTCCAGCCCAGGCTACTATACCCAGCCAAACTCTCAATTAACATAGATGGAGAAACCAAAGTATTCCACGACAAAACCAAATTCACACATTATCTCTCCACGAATCCAGCCCTTCAAAGGATAATAACAGAAAAAAACCAATACAAGGACAGGAACCACGCCCTAGAAACAACAAGAAGGTAATCCCTCAACAAACCTAAAAGAAGACAGCCACAAGAACAGAATGCCAACTTTAACAACAAAAATAACAGGAAACAACAATTACTTTTCCTTAATATCTCTTAATATCAATGGACTCAACTCCCCGATAAAAAGACATAGACTAACAAACTGGCTACACAAACAAGACCCAACATTTTGCTGCTTACAAGAAACTCATCTCAGAGAAAAAGATAGACACTACCTCAGAATGAAAGGCTGGAAAACAATTTTCCAAGCAAATGGTCTGAAGAAACAAGCTGGAGTAGCCATTCTAATATCAGATAAGATTGACTTCCAACCCAAAGTCATCAAAAAAGACAGGGAGGGGCACTTCATACTCATCAAAGGTAAAATCCTCCAAGAGGAACTATCAATCCTGAATATCTATGCTCCAAATACAAAGGCAGCCTCATTCATTAAAGAAACTTTAGTAAATCTCAAAACACACATTGCACCTCATACAATAATAGTGGGAGACTTCAACACACCACTTTCACCAATGGACAGATCATGGAAACAGAAACTAAACAGGGACACAGTGAAACTAACAGAAGTTATGGATCAAATGGATCTGGCAGATATCTACAGAACATTTTACCCTAAAACAAAAGGATACACCTTCTTCTCAGCACCTCATGGTACCTTCTCCAAAATTGACCACGTAATTGGGCACAAAACAGGACTCAACAGATACAAAAACATTGAAATTGTCCCATGCATCCTATCAGATCACCATGGACTAAAGCTGATCTTCAATAACAAAATAAATAATAGAAAGCCAACCTTCACGTGGAAACTGAACAACACTCTTCTCAATGATACCTTGGTCAAGGACGGAATAAAGAAAGAAATTAAGGACTTTTTAGAGTTCAATGAAAATGAAGCCACAACATACCCAAACTTATGGGACGCAATGAAAGCATTTCTAAGAGGAAAACTCATAGCTCTGAGTGCCTCCAAAAGGAAACTAGAAAGAGCACACATTAGCAGCTTGACAACACACCTAAAAGCACTAGAACAAAAGGAAGCAAATTCACCCAAGAGGAGTAGACGGCAGGAAATAATCAAACTCAGGGGTGAAATCAACCAAGTGGAAACAAGAAAAACTATTCAAAGAATCAACCAATCAAGGAGCTGGTTCTTTGAGAAAATCAACAAGATAGATAAACCCTTAGCCAGACTCACTAGAGGGCACAGGGAAAGCATCCTAATTAACAAAATCAGAAATGAAAAAGGAGACATAACAACAGATCCTGAAGACATCCAAAACACCATCAGATCCTTCTACCAAAGGCTATACTCAACAAAACTGGAGAACTTGGATGAAATGGAGAAGTTCCTAGACAGATACCAGGTACCAAAGTTGAATCAAGATCAGGTTAATGATCTAAACAGCCCTATATCCCCCAAAGAAATAGAAGCAGTCATTAATAGTCTCCCAACCAAAAAAAGCCCAGGAACAGATGGGTTTAGTGCAGAGTTCTATCAGACCTTCAAAGAAGATCTAATCCCAGTTCTTCACAAACTATTCCACAAAATAGAAACAGAAGGTACTCTACCCAACTCATTCTATGAAGCCACAATTACTCTGATACCTAAACCACAAAAAGACCCAACAAAGATAGAAAACTTCAGACCAATATCCCTTATGAATATTGATGCAAAAATCCTCAATAAAATTCTTGCTAACCGAATCCAAGAACACATCAAAACAATCATCCATCCTGACCAAGTAGGTTTCATCCCAGGGATGCAGGGATGGTTCAATATACGGAAATCCATCAACGTAATCCAGTATATAAACAAACTCAAAGACAAAAACCACATGGTCATCTCCTTAGATGCGGAAAAAGTTTGACAAGATCCAACACCCATTCATGATAAAAGTCTTGGAAAGATCAGGAATTCAAGGCCCATACCTAAACATGATAAAAGCAATCTACAGCAAACCAGTAGCCAACATCAAAGTAAATGGTGAGAAGCTTGAAGCAATCCCTCTAAAATCAGGGACTAGACAAGGCTGTCCACTTTCTCCATACCTATTCAACATTGTACTTGAAGTCCTAGCCAGAGCAATTCGACAACAAAAGGAGATCAAAGGAATACAAATTGGAAAAGATGAAGTCAAAATATCACTTTTTGCAGATGATATGATAGTATATATAAGTGACCCTAAAAATTCCACCAGAGAACTCCTAAGCCTGATAAACAGCTTCGGTGAAGTAGCTGGATATAAAATTAACTCAAACAAATCAATGGCCTTTCTCTACACAAAGAATAAACAGGCTGAGAAAGAAATTAGGGAAACAACACCCTTCTCAATAGTCACAAATAATATAAAATATCTTGGCGTGACTCTAACTAAGGAAGTGAAAGATCTGTATAATAAAAACTTCAAGTCTCTGAAGAAAGAAATTATAGAAGATCTCAGAAGATGGAAAGATCTCCCATGCTCATGGATTGGCAGGATCAACATTGTAAAAATGGCTATCTTGCCAAAAGCAATCTACAGATTCAATGCAATCCCCATCAAAATTCCAAATGAATTCTTCAACGAATTAGAAAGTGCAATCTGCAAATTCATCTGGAATAACAAAAAACCTAGGATAGCAAAAACTCTTCTCAAGGATAAAAGAACCTCTGGTGGAATCACCATGCCGGACCTAAAGCTCTACTACAGAGCAATTGTGATAAAAACTGCATGGTACTGGTATAGTGACAGACAAATAGACCAATGGAATAGAATTGAAGACCCAGAAATGAACCCACACACCTACGGTCACTTGATCTTCGACAAGGGAGCTAAAAACATCCAGTGGAAGAAAGACAGCATTTTCAACAAATGGTGCTGGCACAACTGGTTGTTAACATGTAGAAGAATGCGAATCGATCCATTCCTATCTCCTTGTACTAAGGTCAAGTCTAAGTGGATCAAGGAACTTCACATAAAACCAGAGACACTGAAACTTATAGAGGAGAAAGTGGGGAAAAGCCGTGAAGATATGGGCACAGGGGAAAAATTCCTGAATAGAACAGTAATGGCTTGTGCTGTAAGATCGAGAATTGACAAGTGGGACCTCATGAAACTACAAAGCTTCTGCAAGGCTAAAGACACCATCAATAAGACAAAAAAACCACCAACAGATTGGGAAAGGATCTTCACCTATCCTAAATCAGATAAGGGACTAATATCCAATATATATAAAGAACTCAAGAAGGTGGACTCCAGAAAGTCAAATAACCCCATTAAAAAATGGGGCTCAGAACTGAACAAAGAATTCTCACCTGAGGAATACCGAATGGCAGAGAAACACCTGAAAAAATGTTCAACATCCTTAATCATCAGGGAAATGCAAATCAAAACAACCCTGAGATTCCACCTCACACCAGTCAGAATGGCTAAGATCAAAAATTCAGGTGACAGCAGTTGCTGGCGAGGATGTGGAGAAAGAGGAACACTCCTCCATTGTTGGTGGGATTGCAAGCTTGTACAACCACTCTGGAAATCAGTCTGGCGGTTCCTCAGAAAATTGGACATAGTATTACCGGAGGATCCAGCAATACCTCTCCTGGGCATATATCCAGAAGATGTCCCAACCGGTAAAAAGGACACATGTTCCACTATGTTCATAGCAGCCCTATTTATAATAGCCAGAAGCTGGAAAGAACCCAGATGTCCCTCAACAGAGGAATGGATACAGAAATTATGGTACATTTACACAATGGAGTACTACTCAGCTATTAAAAAGAATGAATTTATGAAATTCCTAGCCAAATGGATGGACCTGGAGGGCATCATCTTGAGTGAAGTAACACAATCACAAAAGAACTCACACAATATGTATTCACTGATAAGTGGATATTAGCCCAAAACTTAGGATACCCAAGATTTAAGATACAATTTGCTAAACGCATGAAACTCAAGAAGAATGAAGACCAAAGTGTGGACACTGTGCACCTTCTTAGAATTGGGAACAAAACACCCAGGGAAGGAGTTACAGAGACAAAGTTCGTAGCGGTGATGAAAGGATGGACCATTTAGAGACTGCCGTATCCAGGGATCCATCCCATAATCAACTTCTAAACGCTGACACCATTGCATACACTAGCAAGATTTTGCTGAAAGGACCCAAATATAGCTGTCTCTTGTGAGACGATGCTGGGGCCTAGCAAACACAGGAGTGGATGTTCACAGTCAGCTATTGGATGTATCACAGGGCTCCCAATGGAGAAGCTAGAGAAAGTACCCAAGGAGCTAGAGGGATCTGCAACCCTATTGTTGGAACAACATGATGTACTAACTAGAACCCCGGAGCTCTTGTCTCTAGCTGCATATGTATCGAAAGATGGCCTAGTCAGCCATCAATGGAAAGAGAGGCCCATTGGACTTGCAAACTTTATATGCCCCAATATAGGGGAATGCCAGGGCCAAAAGAATGGGAATGGGTGGGTAGGGAAGTGGGGGGCGCTATGGGGGACTTTTGGGATAGCATTGGAAACGTAATTGAGGAAAATATGTAATAAAAATATTAAAAAAAAAAAGACAAAAGCGTACAATACAATGAATACTACCTAGTATCTTGTAGCTGTCAACTGATCCTTGTTCTCTCTCTCTCTCTCACTGATTTTCTCTTTTAAAGATTTACTTTATGTATATGAACACACTGTCTTCAGACACACCAGAAGAGGGCATTGGATCCCATTACAGATGGTTGTGAGCCACCGTGTGGTTGCTAGGAATGGAACTCAGGATATTTGGAAGAATTATCAGGGCTCTTAATCACTGAGCCATCTCTGTAGCCCATCTCTCTTGGTTTTTCAAGATTGGGTTTTCTCCCTGTATTAGCTCTGGCTGTTCTGAAACTTACTCTGTAGACCACGTTGGCCTTGAACTAACAACGGTCCATGTACCTCTGCCTCCAGAATGCTGGGATTAAAGGTGTGTGCCACCATGCCCAACTTTCCTTTATTCCTCTTTAACTAGACCAACACTGTCTCCCTCCCTCCTTTTCTCACATTCCTCCTCTTTCTTAGTACTTCAAGGCATATATTTCAAGAGCTCCAGTATGTGAATCTTCTGAAACACACAGCCAAAATATTATATCACGACATTAATAATTTTCTGACATTATTTACATCAAAATCCACACTCCAGTGCATCCAGATAATAGACTTTTTGTCCTTCTGAGCTTAGTTTATTTAATTCACATCGTGTTTTTAGATATTAGGGCCATTTTTCTTGGCAGGTTGGTATTATAGCAATCATAGTGCAGAGACTTATAACCTGTTAAGATGCTGAGAATCAGTAAGAGGTGAACGTTTAGCTCCAAACAGAGCATCTATATTTCCCCCTTCTCCGAGACTCAGGAATCATCATGTAAAGTGGGTAGAGGGACTTTAAGAGCCAGAGAATGGGAAGGCACACTGAAAGATGTTGTTCTGGCCAGATGCCAATCTGTATGATTAACCTGCATCAGATCAAGCCAACAAAATCAGCCAACATTCCAGCAGGCAGCTAAATGAACTCTGTGAACTGTATTAACAAGAAACAGTGGGCAGGAAGGTAGGAGGGCTCTGGGGTGGGGGGATAGCTGGAGGTAGAATGATCAAGATACATTGATACATGGATGAAATTGACAAAGAACCAATAAAAGTTATTCTTCTAAATGGGAGGAGCTGGCGAGATGGCTTAGCAGTTAAGAGTAATTACTGCTCTTCTGAGGGACCTGAAGTTGAATCCCAGCACCCACACTGGTGGCTCACAACTGTCTGGAACTCCAGTTCTAGAGGATCCAATACCTCTGGCCCTTCAGGCACCTGCACTTTATGTGAACATATCCACACAAACTCATACACATGATTTAGAAGAACAAAAATGAAGAAATAAAGCTTTCCTAAGAAGGAAAAGGTGACCCTAGTGGGCTTGATAGGATAGCTGTATCCAAGACTGCCCTGTACAGGGGAATGTCTTTGGAGAACGCTAGCTTCCACTTCTCTCTCTCTCTCTCTCCACAGCCAGAGTGTAGGATGCCAACCAGGGTCATTTACCCTCATGCATGGCACAGGTATCTGAGGCCACCCTCCTGTATTAGAGAAGGGAGGGTCACATGGTCAAAGCCAGCTAGGGACAGGGGGCAGGGTTGGGGAATTGGGGGCTGGGGGGCACACAGTGCTGCTTTGCCTTCCTGATAGTGTTTGATATTATACTTGATGCTTAGGTGTTTGTTGAGCATTTTATGCATTGCTATTTTCTCTAGGCTTTGCCTATATAGATAGAAATTTTTTTCCTTGGCTTTTTTTGTTTGGAGAAATGATGTCTCTGTGTAGACCCAGATGCCCTTTAGTTCACAGCAATCCCCTGGCCTCAGTCCCCTAAATACTGGGTCATCATGTCTTAGCTGGTCAAATGATGTTTTTAAAAACTGCATTCCAAGCCAGGATCATGTGCCCCATGCCTCTCTATTTGCTCCTTGTCCTTCTGCTGTGGTAAAACACGACAAAAGCGCTTTATGGGAGAAATGGTTCATTTACAGTCATGATTCAAGGTACCTCCATCTCTGTAAGTTGGGGATGGAGGAGTGTGGAGCAGCTGGTCACATGGTAGCCACAGGCAGGAAGCAGAGAGTAATGAATGCTGATGCTCAGATAGCGTAATCCTTCTTTTTCATTTATTGCTTTTTAATTTTATGTGTGTGGGTGTTTTGCCTGCATGTATGTATGTGCACCACACACATGCAGAACCTGAGGAGACCAGAAGAGGGCGAGGAATCCTCCAGAACTGAAGCTACAGATGGTTGTGAGCTGCTAACTATGGAGATAAGGGGGCTGGGAACCAAAGCCAGGTCCCCTACAAGAGCAGCAAGTGCTCTCAAACAGTCTCTTTAGTCCCAAATTCCCCATTTTTAATTCAGGATGCAAGCCTAGGCACTGCTGCTACCCACAGTTGGAAGTTTGTCTTCTAACCTCAGTTACCTGATTTAGACAGTTCCTGGATGTATGCTCAGAGGGGTTCCAGATCCTGTCAAACTGACTGTCAGCATCAACTGTGACAGTCCCAACATTTTCATCAAGAGCAGATCTTCACCTTTATAACTGTTTTCATAAAACCCATGTGCTTCCAGTGGAAGAGTCCAAACTCTAAATTTGCTTGTTTTCTTTCATGATATCCATTTAACTAGTTCCTGGTTTTCTTGTTAACTAGGTTCTGGGTCAAGTGGCTTATTTATGCTAAGGGTAAATATTTTTAGTAAAACAAAAACAAACAAACAAACAAAAACTGCTTTCTATGTGGACTGAATATTGCATTGCTTCATGAGACACAAATTGCCCTGTTCCCAAGGCAGGGCACTGGGTAAGTGTCCAGAACACAGCAGATGAGTACCAAAGGCCCCATTTGATTGATGGGGGAGTGGAGAAACCCACATTTCCAGATGATTTCTTTAGCTAACCTGGTCTATGAGGCACAGAAGAGGCACCAAACCCAGTCAGTTGGGCACCCAGTCTCCTTTCTCTTCACTATCCAAAACTGTGCCTACTTAAGTCATTTAACCACATATGAGTTCAGTCAACAAACCTTCAAGGAAAAGTCCCTGCAGGAGGCAAGAAAGAAGGTAAGCCATAGAGATCTCTGAGAGGAGACGGTACTAAGTAAAGGAGACAGCCAATCTGACAGTTCTGAGGCAGGAACATGCTTACCCTAGTCATAAACCTAACAGAGATAGATACGCAGCACAGTGAATCTACAAGCAGGTATGTACATATGTGGACACATTCCTTTGCTTCACTGAGAGTTCATGTGTAGGTCTCCACTTTCATGGCCAGAAGCACATGCATGAGCTAACCTGTCCAAAAGGACTGCTTAAGGCTGGATTACAGAATATGGGCAGAGAAAACAGAATACAACAAAACAAAAACCTACTAGAGCTAGATTTTTGGTCAAATAGTGGTGAGCAGGGAGTGCCCTCACAGCCAGGGTATTACCCTAACATGTTCCCCACCCCAACAGTCTATCCCATACCTGGCTTTTTTGCTACAAGAATGGTTTCCATCTTAGACCTATACATCTTACTGTACCCATCTCCATCTCTCTGATGTATACACGGACATATTTTAAACTTGTCCTGATTTGTGGCTTTCTTTCTTCTGTAAAAATACAAAAACTTTGTGAAACTGCTTCACATTGGAACAGGAAATTTGGAGTAGCCTAAATCCTGTGTGCCCTGACCATGGTTACTAGATGGCTCCAGAATAAAGTATCTCTTACTCCTCCACAAAGAAGAGAATGCTTTCCAGCGGGCTCGGCCTCAGCGCTGTGGTAGAAGCTTCCACAGGACTAGGGAGGCCTGAATTCAATCTCCTACACTGCAAAGTAAAATAGAACAATGTATTTCCCATGATCTAAAATGTTTTTTGCTCGTTGTAGCTATTAGGGAAAAGGGGAGCTTTAAAGGGTAGTTCAAGTAAAATTTCAAAGGAACTTTCTTCCCCCAACTAAGAACATTTTGGTCTGATAGGTTTCAGACCAAGAGTGAGAACATGACAGAATCTCAGATTGCATAGAAGAAAGCATGGCTGGAAATGGGTGAGATCAAGGTGTTTCTGGAATGTTCAGTTAGGATAGCCCAGCTGCATGCCTCAGGGTTTCCGTGTTCGGAGATGGGAAGAGGAAAGCTATCACCTTGGTGTTCCTTGACAGCTTGGTGTGGTGAAAGAGGCTGGCATTTCTAATTCCTTAACAGCTCTCCTCAAAGTCTTGCTCGGACACAAATGCACCATCGCAGGAAGACCCATTCTTTTGATTTGAAGACTGGCTCAGACAAACAACAGAGGCGAGAGTCCTTATGTAGTTCAAAAGGAGGTGGATCATAAAGACCTCCAAGGAGCTTGAGAACAGAAGAACACACAGGAGCTTAACCCCACGTCCACAGGGAGCTCAAGGACAACAGGCCCAAGGTAGCACCAGCCCGCTGTGCTGAGTGAGTGATGGCTGAAGATAGTCATAATGTATTTCTTGTAATGACTCTGTGGAGCAATCATTATTATTATAAATCAGCTACACACAAGAAGCCAAGCCAGTGCCCTTGAGTGCTGCCTTGAGTGTAACCCAAGGTTACAACTCAATGGTTTCAAAGTTCTCACTCTCAGCTACTCCACTGTATGATGCACCTTCAGTCTGAGCCAGGTACCACTGACTTCCTTTGACACAGGATGGTGGCCACACCTGGCAGACAACCCCACAACCTGGGTAGGAAGGACAAGGCAACGAGAAGCTTGAATTCTCTAAAGACATTTTTCCTGTATAGTACAAGGCCATCAAACCAAAATTTGCCTGGGACTGAACTCAGTGTGTAGGAAGAAGCTAAGTCATTAGGGAAATGCAAATCAAAACCAGAGTGAGATGTCTGTGTGCCCTACACCTTTAACATAGTGCCAAGAGTACGAGAGTTCTCAAAAGACCTAGTACCTAGGAAAGTGGATGTAGAGAGCCTTGTAGCTGCTCTGCCCAGTGAGCTAAGGCTTCAGAATAAAGGCAACAATGATGCAATCAGTCGGAGGTTGAAGGCCCTGGGGACTCCCCCAAGTCCTGCTAGTGCTGGTGTTGGTATCCAGAAAGGCTGAGGCAGCTGCAGCCTCCGGTTCTCCCCCTGGGAAAGAGCTGAGTTTCACTCTCTGGCTGTCCCTCGCCTCTATTCTGCCTGGGACCCCAGCCTATTGGATGTTGCTTCCCACATCCAAGGTGGGTCTCTCATCCTCAGGTACTGAAGATACCTGTCTGGCCGCTGGAAACTCCCCCACAGATAAACCCAGAAATAGGCTTTACTCCTGGATACCTTTCAATCCAGTCAGGTTGACTGTCACAGCTATGTAAAACCCAAACCAACAGAAACTCCAGAAAATAAATAGCATCAGAGTGTGGAGAGACAGGGACTCTCAGTATTGCTGGTGGGAATGCAAAATGCTGCAGCTTCCTCCTCTGAGAGCAGGCTGTCGAGTTATCACAGAACCCAGAAATTCTTACACATACCCCAAAGAATCTGAGGAGTGAAAATATTCAGAGTAGCCTTCCTTGTCTGAACTGTTGGTACTCTCTGTCGTCAATCTCAGTAGGAAACATTGAAAGAAAACATCCAGAAGCAAACAATTAGAAGTTCTACATTTTTATCCCGCTTTGTCTGGCCAGGAACATGAATCTCCCCTTGACCCAGCACACAAATCCAGCATGTATACCCCTCCTGTCAGTTACCAGATCAGCCTCAAAGCACATGGTGCCCGTGTTCAGTAACACACATAACAGCTCACACTCAAGAGTGACACTGACGTCATCACCCTAGCTCACACCAAGCATGTATTTTACCTCTCTTCAGCTTTGGGAGGGGAGTGGGTAAGCCAGTGTGGAAAGTTATGTCAAGGAACAAAGAAAGAGTCCACTCAAGTAGCTCTTGTCACTGTTTTTTCCTAGTTTACTTCTCTGATACTGTGTCTGACCACAAAGCAGCTTGGGAGAAGGGAGGATTTATTTGGTTTATATCATCAAGAGGAGCCAAGACAGAAACATAGCCAAGACAAGAG
Organism: Mus caroli; assembly: GCF_978045245.1. Lineage (NCBI taxonomy): Eukaryota > Metazoa > Chordata > Mammalia > Rodentia > Muridae > Mus > Mus caroli. The sequence continues at coordinate 13,107,097 of NW_028227256.1, forward strand.
TATGGAGGTAGGAACTGAAGTAGAGTCATGGAGGAGTGCTGCTCACTTGCTTTGTCCCCGGGTCAGCTCAGCTACATTTTCTGTGCAGCCCAGTCCTACCAGCCTAGGGATGATGCTGCCTACAGTGGACTGAATTCTCCTACTTCAATTAGCAGTTAAGAAAATGGCCCACAGGGGCTGGAGAGATGGCTCAGTGGGTAAGAGCACCCGACTGCTCTTCCAAAGGTCCAGAGTTCAAATCCCAGCAACCACATGGTGTCTCACAACCATCTCATAACAAGATATGACTCCCTCTTCTGGAGTGTCTGAAGACAGCTACAGTGTACTTACATATAATAAATAAATAAATCTTTAAAAAAAAACAAAAAAACAAAAACAAAACAAAAAAAAAACAAAAAACAAAAAAAAAGAGAAAATGGCCCACAGCCAAACCCATAGGCAAATCTGACAGAGGCAAATCCTCAATGTTAAGATTCCCTCTTCCTAGGTGTGTCAAGCTGATAACTTAACTGCTCTGTTTTAATCACTAATTATTATTGCTAATCCCATTGTACCTAACTTACGAATCGAACTTTAGCATAGATGTGCATGTATGAGTAAAAGCAGAACAATGCAAACAGAGCTCATGGACCATCTCCTCTGCAGCTAAGGGAAAAGATGCTGTTACTCTTCCTAGCAGTACTGCTAATGATCAACAGAAGAGACAACCCAAACACCTACCAATGAATGAATACACGGATTATCCATAGAAGGTATGAAATAACTGGAATACTATTTAGCCAGAAAAAAAAATCAAGTACCTTCAATTGATACACTGTATCTCAAACGTATGCTAAGGGACTCAGGTGTGATACATACCTGTAATCCCAGCAATGGGGAGGCCCCAGCAAGGGGGTCAGCCTCAGTCATCAGCTGCATAGGACACTTGAGGCCAGCCTGGGTAGCACGAGACCCAGTCTCCAAAAAATAAAACAAATGAAAGCAGACTCACGCTCAGTCACAGACTGTCACACTCCGTACAAGTCCATTGTATGAAACATCAGAGCAGGTCAGTTCACAGAGAGAGAAAGTGGAGGAGTGTTTTCCAGGGAGCAGCGGGAGAGGAGCATGCATACAATCCCCTTCTCCTGGGGCCCACCTGGGCTGCCTGTACTCCACATTTCCAGCAGAGTCTCAAGAAAACAAGAGATGCCCAGAGGATGTGGGGCACGGGGTGGGATGGGGGGATGTGAGGATGCTAGTCTGCTGCTTGGCCCTGCTTGGCCCTGCCTGGTGCTGCCGTGATTGACAGGCCTTTCTACCAGAGGAAAATGGAGGCACAGACAGTTTTCAGAGTATCTTAAGGAATCCAGAAAGAGACCTGGAATTCGGTCTCAGACAGTCGCAGGCTGGAGCTGAGGTTTCTCTCCCCAGAACACTGCCTGAATCTGCCTATTCAGCCATCCTGCTTATCTTCCTCCTCTGCCACACCAAATCTTCAAAGTTTTATTTTTGCTTGCCTAATCCCATCACCTGTTGCCTGTCCTGGGGCTCTCTGATAGCCACTGCTTCCTTCTTCCCCACACCCAGTGCCCTCTGACGTTTATAATCTCTTACTCACTGAGAATGCAAGTGTGACCTAATGGGTGCCACCCTTGGGAAGCAGACAAATGAGTAGCAGGTGATATGCATTGAGTAAGTCCCTGGGAAAGGATTGTTCCAAGAGGTGATGGACAGCTAGATAAGCTCAGGAAGCCAGAGAAGACTTCCTGGAGGAGGTGAGGCCTGGACCGAGACCCAGTGACAGAAGAGATTTTGGGTCTTTGCTGTCCACATAATTACCTTATGAAGTGGAAAAGGCCATTTTGGCTCAGACTTGAAAGTACCAGTGTGGTGGTGCACACCTTTAATGTCAGTGTTTAGGAGGCAGAGCCAAGGAGAACTCGGTGAGTTTGAGGCCAGCATGATATACATTGCACATTCCAGGCAAATCAGGGTTCTACAGTGTGAGACTTTGTCTCAAATATACATACATACACATACAAGTTACCTTCGTTATAATTTAAAGTAACATTATGTATGTAGAAGGAGGAACCCAAACTCTCTAGTGGTCAACAGTGAAAACTCAATGGAGCCGAAGAAACGGCTCAGCAGGTAAGAGCACTTACTGCCCTTGCAGACGTCCTGGTTTCAGTTCCCAGCACCTCCTCTGTCCACTCTGTCTACCTGTAACTCCAGATCCAGAGGGAATCGGACATCTCTGCTCTCTTCTGTTCTCCATCGGTACGGCAGCCACGTGCATCAACACACGCACACACAGCATATAAACACGCATGCCTAACTTTAAAAAGTAAAGAAAAACACAAAAGCTAGAACAAAGTAGTAAAGAGTAGTAAAGACGAAAAATAATGTATGTGGGGCTAGAGAGATAGTGCCACCTCTTCCAGAGGAGCCCGGTTCAATTCTCAGTCCCTACGTAGCAGCTCACAACCATTGTAACTCCAGTTCCAAGGGAATTCAATATCCTTTTCTGGAATCCTTGAGCATAAGGCATGCACATGGTGCACAGACATACATTCAGGCAAAACATCTATATAGAAGATAAAATTACAACTTAAAAATCAGTATATCCATTGACACTTTTTTATTTCTTGGTTTTCAAGACAGGGCTTCTCCATGTAACCCTGGCTGTCCTGGAACTCACCTTGTAGACCAAACTGGCCTCAAACTGAGGGTTCCATCTGTCTTATAAATGCTGGGATTAAAATTGTGTGCCACCAATCTGGGTTTCATTGAGACTTTCTGTCTGTTGCTCAGAGCATGTAAATTGACCCAATATGATAGCATTCACATCCTTCAGCTCTATGCCTGTACTTCAAGGAAAATAGTTTTAGGAACTATCAAACAAATGTGATTACACACAAAAGCATTCATGATAGTATTGCCTATAATAATTGCAAATGATAGCTAACAACTCAGTGTGCCCAATAATAAATAGGACACTATTGAAGAAATGATGGCAAATTCATATACCAGAATATTATGTAGCTACAAAAGAAGAGGGTGACATCGCTGCATGTAAGCACTGGATGGTGATCCTGATGTGGAAAAGTGTGTGTGTGTGGGGGGGGGGCAGGGGATCAGGTTGTAAAATATCACTCCGTTTTTGTATTTGCTATAGCCTGAATATTTATTTTATTTTATTTTAGATTTATTTATATGAGTACATTGTAGCTATCTTCAGACACACCAGAAGAGGGCATCAGATGGTTGTGAGCCACCACGTGGTTGCTGGGATTTGAACTCGGGACCTCTGAAAGAGCAGTCAGTGCTCTTAACTGCTGAGGGATCTCTCCAGCCCCTAGCCTGAATATTCATATCCTTCACCCTCAAATGTATATGCTGAATCTCTCACCCCTGATGGGTGACATGGGACTTCTGGGAGGTAAGAGTAGCACCCTCATGGCCTCTACTGTATAGTTTGGCTCATGTGTCAAACTCTCAGTTCCTGGGCTGTGACACTTTGGGGAGATGGAAGAATTTTTAGAAGGGGAGGTCTGTGGAATGAAGTAGATTGTTACATCACATCCTTGAAGAAAATGTTGCAACCTCGGTCACTCCCCTTGTTTTCTGTTTCTTAGCTACCCTGAGGTGAACCCTTTCTTCCATTATATAGCCTCCCATTTCTCTGTGCCACATAATTACAAAGGAAAATGGGCTAGCTGACCATGGTCTGAACTGCACCCACCCTGAGCTAAGATAAACCTTTCCTCTTTATCAGTTGTTTCTCTTGAGTATTTTGTCACAGTTACAGAAAGCTGATTAACACACCGTCTATGAGGAAGTGGGCCTCGCAGACACAGAATAGGCTTGTGGGTTTTTTTTTATTGGAATATCATTTTGGTTGGTCATAAGCCATCCAGTCTATGATCTTTTTTGTTACAGTAGCCCTAATAGGCTTAAATGGATGTATCTATAGACACAGAGAATTTCATTCTACTTTTATTTTTCTGCAGCAAAATAAAATGCATATTGCATTCCATGTAGCTTGTGAGTGACCTGGCTGCTGGTGAGTCTGGTGGCTGCTTTGCTCTGTGGTACCTGGTGGCCCTGCCCATGACCTTAGGTGCTGCATCTGGGATGTGAATCTAAGGCCTACAGCAGAAAAAGCCATCCCATCCCAGAGCAGGTCAGACCAAGCAGTGGACACACTTTGCCCCTTCTGTGACAGCAGAGCAGAGGAGAGAGCTGTCCTCAGCAGCAGATCTCTGGAGTTGAGTCCCACCCTCATAATGACCCTGGCAGTATAGGTGCAGGGTTTCCCACCTGTCCTGAGGAGGATCATCCAGCAGACATCAGTTCTTATAATGTCTGATCCCAGTGCAGATATAAGGAACACAGTGTCCCCGAAGATCACCTCCCTAGCGGCAGAGCCCCAGAGCAGTGGGCTTTAGGCATCAGGCAATCTGAACTACACCCGGGCTAGGCGGATGCTGAGAGCTGACTGAATAATACAGAACCAATCAGGATGGAGTGTGGAGGAAAGTCAGGAAGATCCCTAAGGACAGTTTCACTTCTGCTTTAGGTTTGGATTTTTTTTTTTTTTTTTTTTTACTTGCTCACTTTGCATCCCACTCACTACCCTTCCTGGTTAGCTCCTCCCACAGCCCTTCCTCCACTTCCCTCCCCTTCTCCTCTGAGCAGTTGGTGCCCCCTTGGGTATTCCCCCTCCCACCCCTGACTCTGGCACTTCAAGTCTCTGTGAGGCTAGGCACTTCCTCTCCCACTGAGATCAGACAAGGCAGTCCAGCTAGTAGAGCATATCCCACATACAGGCAACAGCTTTTGGGATAGCCCCCACTTCAGTTGTCCAGGATCCATATGAACTCAGCTGCACATCTGCTACATATGTGCAAGGAGGCCTAGTTCCAGCCCAAATGTTCTTTGGTTAGTGGTTCAGACTCCGAGAGCCCCAAGAGTCCAGGTCAGTTGACTCTGTTGGTCTTCCTGTGGAGTTTCCTATCCCCTTCAGGCCCACAATCCTTCCTCCTATTCTTCCATAAGAGTCCCCAAGCTCCATCCACTGTTTGGCTGTGGATGTTTGTATCTGTCTGAGTCAGCTGCTGGGTGGAGCCTCTCAGAGGGTAACATGCTCCTGTCTGTAAGCATAGTACAGTATCATTAATGGTGTTAGGAGTGGTGTTTGCCCATGGGATGGGTCTCAAGCTGGGACAGTTATTGGTTGGCCATTCCCTCAGTCTCTGCTCTATCTCTCATGCTTTTCTTGTAGACAGGATAAATTTTTGGTTTGAAAGTTTTGTGGGTGGGTTGGTAACTCTATCACTTCAGTGGGGTTCCTGTCTGTACAGGAGGTGGCCTCTTCAGGTTCCATATCCCCAATGTAGTGAGTCACAGCCAAGGTCACCTCCATTGATTCTTGGGTGCCTCCTTTATCCAAGGTTTCTGTCTCATTCATGTTTGTATCTTAAATACTTAGTGTCCAAAGCTCCAGTGTTGAAGGCATGGACTCCAACTTGTGGCCCTTATGGGACAGCAGTGGGACCTTGTGGACTGAAGCTGGCCACTGTTCCCTCCCTCAAGGTCCTCCTGCCTCACAAACCTGAGCACACCCCCTGTACACTCCCTCCCTTCTGGGTGCTGCTGGGAAGAGCTGACAGACCACCCACTGTTCTTAGAAGCACCCAGGTCCACAAAGTAGCTTGACCATGGTGGTACATTAATTAACTCCATTCCCCTATCTAGGGTCTCTGTGACTTCTGTCACATAGTAACCATGTCTGCTGCCTTGTCGCATTTGCCTTCCCTCTTCTCTCAATCAACTTTAAGGATAGGCTCCTGGCTTTGCCTGTGACTGAAGCTGCTTACCTCAGGACTCCACCCACCACCCACAAACAAACCCACATTACCTCCTGCAGTGTTGATAAATCTTTTAACAAAGCTTGAAGAACCATCCGCAACTTTTCTTACATTGCTGATTTGGCTGACAGCTCCTTCTCCATGTTGGAAATAGGGTCTTTCCATTGATGCTGAAGTGTCTCACTATTCAGTGAGAGCTCACTGCAGACAGCCGGATGGAGAGACTGGCTCAGCTGGTCTCATCTGAACGTCTCACTGTGCTCAGCACGAGTTTGGTGATTCTCAAAAAGTATTTCCCTCAGGTAAGGCCAACATGTTCAACCAACATGTCTCAGGAAAACATGATTCTGCCATGATGGTGGTCACTTGGTTTCTATAGTGGATTTCCTGGGGGAGTTTTCAAGGGTTGTGATGATTGCATGATACTTCCATTGTCCATGATAACTTTAGCAACTTGGAACCCGTTGTGTGTTATATTGTCCATTAACTCAGTTTATGGTGTTCACTAATCCAATACCACATGTAAGAAAGTTCCTACCATGTTCAGGAAAATACTCTGTGTCCTGTGAGTCGAGCAGTGAGAGCCAAGCAGCTGTGGTCTCGAAGAGTGACAGGCCCTTCTATCCCGACAACTTTGAATACCTGGAAAGGATTTTTTTGGTGCTGTCTAGTATTTGTGGGAGGGGTATGAGGGAGGTGGTTACTTGCTATTTTAACTTGGGGTTCTACAACAAAATATCACACACTTGTTTCTGAATTTTGGAGACTAAGAAATACAAGATGCAGTGTGCGGGGTAGTTTTATGTCACCTTGACACAAACTAGGGTCATTTGGGCAGAAAGACTCTTATATTTTTGGTTGTGAACTAGCCTTTAACAGCTGAGCCATCTCTCCACCCCAGAAAAGGGACACTCAACTGAGAAAATGCCTTCATAAGATCTGGCTGTAACATGATATACACTCACTGATAAGTGGATATTAGCCCAGAAGCTCAGAATACCCAAGATACAATTTGCAAAACACATGAAACTCAAGAACAAGGAAGACCAAAGTGTGGATACTTCAATCCTTCTTAGAAGGGGAACAAATATCCATGGAAGGAGTTAGAGAGACAAAGTTCAGAGCAGAGACTGAAGGAAAGATCATCCAGAGACTGCCCCACCTGGGGATCCATCCCATAAACAACCATCAAACCCAGACACTATTGCCGATTCCAACAAGATTTTGCTGACAGGAGCCTGATATAGCTGTCTCCTAAGAGGCTCTGCCAGTGCCTGACACTATACAGAAGTGGATGCTCACAGTCATCTATCGGATGGAGCACAGGGTCCCCAATGAAGGAGCTAGAGAAAGGACCCAAGGAGCTGAAGGGGTTTGCAGTCCCATAGGAGGAACAACAATATGAACTAAGCAGTACCCCCAGAGCTCCCTGGGACTAAACCACTAATCAAAGAAAACACACGGTGGGACTCATGGCTCTAGCTGCATATGTAGCAGAGGATGGCCTAGTCGGTCATTAATGGGAGGAGAGGCCCTTGGTCTTGTGAAGGTTCTATGCCACAGTATAGGGGAATGCCAGGGCCAGGAAGCAGGAGTGGGTGGGTCGGGGAGCAGGGAGAAGGGGGAGGGGATAGGGGATTTTTGGAGAGGAAACTAGGAAAGGGAATAACATTTGAAATGTAAATAAAGAAAATATCTAATAAAAAATAAAAAAAATAACCAAAAAAATAAAATTAAAAAAAAAAAGATCTGGCTGTAAGCAAGACTGTAGAACTTCTTTTTGATTAATGATTGATCTGGGAAAGCCCAGCCCTTTGTGGGTGGCACCACTGCCAGGCTGGTATTTCTCCACGCAATTAAAAAGCGAGCAAAGTAAGTCATGAGTGAGGACATCCAGTAAGCAGTAAACAGCCCTCCTCCATGGGCTCTGTTCAGTTCCTGCCTTGACTTCCTGCCTTGGCGTCACCATTCATAGACTCTGACCTGGACATGTGAGACGTAACGAACCCTTTCCTCCTCCAGTTGCTTTTAGTCATGGTGTTTTATCAAGTGATAGAAACCCTAACTAAGACAAGCCGGCACCGGAGGGTGTGGTTCTCGGAGAATCCTCATTTTCCTGGCATGTAAACACTTTTTACTGCCACCCAGTGTGTGTGAAACAGGTCCATCTTCCTTTTTATTTCTTGAGGAAGGATTTCAGAGAAAAGAACGAAGCTGCCCAGTGCTACAGTGAGAGCAGCAGCCCCAACACTACTTCAGACGGTTGCCTCCATCGTTACTCTAAGAAGTCTCTGACCTCGTGTATGTGTTCTCTGCGCTTTGCCACAGCCCATAACTGCTCATGTCATAGCTGTGCTCCCAACCTCTTGTGACTCATGGTCTCATCAGAGACCATGTGTAAGCAAGTGTAAGCAAAACACTCCCGAGGAAGCCGAGGCCCTTCCAGATCCGGTTTCTGCCAACCTACCCTGTCCACTTGCTCTTTGCCCCAGGTCTTTTGTGCTCCTGTGTCTCTCCCGGACCGGTTAACACAGGGCTTCCTTGGCTGAGAGCCCTTGTTTGCCCACCTGAAAAGCTGGCTACAATCCTCCCTTCCAGGAAGCTTCTGCCTCCGTCCCCCTCCAGTTCCCAGCACAGCCATGAGATTCATGCTTCCTGAAAAGGCCTTCCTCCGATATACTGGGGGCCACCGCCAGTCTCATTCTTTCTATGCTAACTCTGCCCACCATAATGGAGGCTCCTGGGGACATGGCCAGCAACTTCATCGTCTCTTGGACTCCCTCCCCATGTTGTACACAACCTAGGCACTCTGTCTGCTTCAGATGAGACGTCCAGAGAAGACTATAGGTGTGGGAATCCAGAGTTCCTATTTCTGTCATAACCATTGTGGAGTTGGAAGCCTGCAATGCTTTGAAGCCAGCAAGAGCTGAACGTGCAAATCTGAAATCCCTCTTCAATTAATGCTGAACCATTAGTCTTTCCTGAAGCTGCCAGGATCTATTAAGCCATTTAACACAACCTCTTGCACTTCAGGATTGCTCCCAGGGGTCTTTTTCTCAGGCCAGGACCATCAGAGCATAAATGACTTAAGTGGTGAATTTTCTTCCCCCACCCCCATGGGAAGCCATCCCATAGCAGCAGACCTTAATGGATTTGAGGCCAGCTAGGATGAGCTCCAGCCCCCATCACTATTACTCTCAGACACTCTGGTCTTAGGCTCTTACCCAGGATTGGCTTTGTGGATACCTCAACCAGGAAACCACCCTCTGTGGTGTGATTAGACTGGTCTCAGCAAAGACCTCAGGCTTAAACGATGTCCCTCAGGACTCCACAACACTGCCTTACAAAGCAAAGCAAAGCAAAACAAAACAAAACAAAAAACCCAAAAAACCCCCAAAACCTCCATTCATCACTTAATAAATATTTATTAAGTACCTTTCTGGTAATAGCACTTGGGAATTACTACTGGTTTGTGACTTGGAATTTATACTGAGCTTAGAACCAAATTTATCAGCTGCAAATAGTAGTACATGCCTGTCATTTCAGCACCTGGCAGGCTGACGCAGCCTGGGAACACCCTGTACTACATACAAAGACTAACACACACACACACACACACACACACACACACACACACACACACTGAAACTAAACAAACATCAATCAAACAAAATAAAAGCGAATATTCCTCTGAAGGAATATTTCTCTATCCACCATTCATTCACACCATCCTTACCAAGGAAGAGGAAGGCTGCACAGTTGACGTCTAGAGACTGAGTTAGTGTGCCTTGTAATCCCAGCACTGGGGAGGCTGAGGCAGGAGGCTGTGAGTTCAAGACAAGCCCAAGCAGTATGGTAAGACTCTGTCAAAATGAAACAAAGAGAAAAGGCAGTGGCAGAAAAGGACAAGAAAGAAGATCCTGGGCTTGCAGCAGCACGGTGTGCAGGTCTAACCTGGGCTTGCAGCAGGCTAAACTTCTGTCTGGATGTATACTTTGACCCCTATGAGCAAAGCGTACTTAGCCAGGGAGAACTCAGTGCTTCAATGATAGTGATACAACACCCACAGCTGTCCTTTATCAAGTGCTTACCAGGTGCCAGCATTATGCTATATGATCATTTTTTCACAGGAATATTAAAGGCCTGATTTTTAAGGCACCAGGGCTTAGAGGGCTATTTGCTCAAGGCCACACAATTGGTCAACAGATGCAGTGGATTAAATGAAATCCTAGCACATGCATCTCCAGGGCCTGTGTTATATACAGTGAGGCTTTGCACCCCCTTGGATGCTTTCTGTCCCTTCTCTCTACTTGACGAGGTAACTGAAGGCTTCCATCTGCTACAGTTGGACTGTTTATGTCATCCCAAAATCTTATGGAAACTTAATTCCCAGTGACACAGTAAGTCCAGGACAGGACCTTTGTGAGAGTCTTCTAAAGGAGACTTCTACAGCACTCCGGAGGCTGAGGCGAAAGGATTGCAAGTTCCAAGATAGCTGGGGCTATATAGTAAGATCCTATCTCAAACACACACACACACACACACACACACACACACACACACACACACACACGAGTGGCAGCCTGTGGGATGATCTGGTCTGGCTCACCCTAGGCTCCTTCCAGACCTTCCCTAGATGACCTCAAGCTTTGTCAATCCTCCTCCCATTTTAGAAATCCAGGACTTTTGAGCTGCTTTCTTGGGTAGCTGCACTCTTTATGATAACAAAGGCATGATCTATGACACCACAAGGCTGGAGGCCAGAGTGGATGGGGCTTTTCTTCTCCCTCCTCTTCACACCTCTAATTAATTAATTAATTAATTAATTAATTAATTTATTTTTGGATAGGGTCACCATAATCAAGGGTATCCTATAACTATCTCATCCAGGCAATTCTCAAACTTACAGCTATCCTCCTGCCTCAACCCCTAAGGTGCTGGGACTTCAGGTGTAAGCAGTGCTCTCAGCTCTGGATGCTGACTGCTTAGAACTGTATCCATCTGGTGTCCTTTCTCCAGACCACCATGACTGTGGACTCCAAAAGTATTTAAAGCAAATACCTGTAATTACACTCTCTGTAAGTTAGGGTTCTCTAGAGGAACAAAACAAGCAGAATGTGTGTATGCATGCGTGTATGTGCGTTCAAGAGAGAGTGTGTGTGTTCTATTAATACAACTTATGTTAAATAGTAACATGTTGTCTCTCTCACACCTGAGAAGCTGAGACCCAGGTAGGTAGTTGCTCAGTTCACAAGCGCAGGTACCTCAGCACCTCCAATTTAGCAGCAAAACCCTAGACAGGTCCTGGAGAGCCATGGGCCTTTTGTCCACGATGGAAACGCTGGTTCTGATAGCATCAAATGAAGCGCCAGCAGGAGCAACAGGATAAATTAACTTGGTGTCTAGAGTGAAGGCCAGGCAGCAAGAGGGCAGGAAGGCCAAGTGAGCAAAAGGTAAGAGTGACCTTCCTCCTCTGTCACCTCCTTTATCTGGGCTCCCAACAAGAAGGTGCTGACCATAGTTAGGGTACAGTTTCCTGTGCCAATTAAAGCAGTCAGGAAAATTCTTTAGTTGGGGAATCACTATTCAAGTGACTCTAATGTGTGGTAAGTTGACATTAAAATCATCCATCACACAATTCTAACAGATAAACGTATGTGTGCATGTATGTGTGTGTCCTTGTGAATGCTATTATGCCATTATTACCTCCAACAAAATAAGCAATAAAATCTTAATATGACCTAATAGCCAGTCCCAATAGTCAGACTTTCCGGATTGTTCCCGAGGTCTCTTTGAGTAACTGCTTGCTGAGGAAGCAAACAAAGGTCATGTGTTGTGTGCACCTGGCTGCTTCATCTATTTCAGTCTAAATGAGACTTCTTGCGCTCTAGCCACTTGGACCTTCTTTGCCTCAAACATTCCTATATAGCACCAGGAATTTAGATGTACAGAACAGATGTACAATTCAGATGTTTACTGATTAAAATGTTACAAAGAAAAGTTTAAAAGAACAATTCATTAGTACACAATTCATTGGTAATAGTAACAATCCATTGGTCTTTTGTCATTTACTAATATGAAAGAAAGTTTGCAAACTGATATGATGGATTTGCCTGTTTATTTCTAGATGAAGAGTTAGAGTGATTTTCTTAGTATATATCAATCATACATAATAACGGGCTTCATTATGACATTCTCATACATGTACATAGTGTGCTTGATCACCCCTCTCTGTCCTTCTGCCTTTGCTAGTCACCCTTCTATGTTGTGTATGCATGTGTGTGTGCATGTACATGTGTATGTTTGTGAGTGCATTTCCATGCAGCACATGTGATTGTGCACGTGTGTGTGTGTGTATACAAATGTATGGAAGCCAGACATTAACCCAGGCGTCTCCCTCACCACTAACTTAATTGACTGGTTTTTTTGAGACAAGATCTTTCACTAGAATTCATTCACTAGGTTGTCTGGCCCGTGAGCACCAGGGATGCACCTGTCTGTGCCTCCCCATTGTGATTCTTGTGAGCTAGCATCACAAGTATGTATGCACCTTCCTGTCTACACTTTTCATGGGGTCCTCCGGGTCACACTAGAGTCTCATGCTTGCACACCAAACACTTATCTACTGATTTTCACCCAGTCCCCAGACAGTATTTGGTTTTGTTTGTTTGTTTTGTTTTGTTTTGTTTTTGTTTTTTATGTTATGTGAATAGGTGATTTGCTTACAGGTATGTCTGTGAACTATATGGATGTCTGGTGATTGTAGGGGCCAGGATAGAATGTTAGATCCCTGGATCTGTAGTTATAAATGGTTGTGCTGTTACTACAGATGCTGGGAATTGAACCCTGGTTCTCTGCAGGAGCAACAATTGTTCTTAATCACTAAGCCAATTCTCCAGCCCATTGGTAACAATTCTTAAAGTCAAACATTCTAACTGGGTGGTGGTGGTGCTCATCTTTCTTTAATCCCAGCACTCTGGAGGCTCAGGTAGGAAGATCTCTGTGAGTTCGAGACCAGCCTGGTCTAACAGAGAGAATTCGAGGAAAGCCAGGGCTACATAGAGAAACTCTGTCTCATATATGTATACACACACACACAAAGAGAGAGAGAGAGAGAGAGAGAGAGAGAGAGAGAGAGAGAGAATATGAGAATATTCTAATACAATTCAAGACAAAGGTAGAGTAATTTGATGTTTACATGGAGTAATGATAGTAGGAATTTAAATTAATTACATGAAATTAACCTATATATTTCAATGAGAAATTTTTCTTTATATGTACAGGAAAAACACTGCAGTATTAGTGTGTGTATGAGTGTGAGTGTATGAGTGTGTGGGCACACTTATGCCACAGTGTGTATGTGGAAGCCAGAAGTCTCTAATTCAAGCTGAGCTTTTGGGGGCAGTGTTCGCTGTTTGCAGAGTCACAACATGTGCAGTGTAAAGTCATGTCATGTGACCAGAACCACAGCTTTAGTGAAGGCAAAGGAGCATCGATTCCCACCCAGCCCTTCCTGAGCCAACTCCCTGGTGTCTCCCACAGAACACAGTTGGCCTTGGAGGATGACATCAGGGAAACTCCTATTTCCAGCAGTTTCTCCTTCAGCTGCAAAAATGTGCAGCGGTAGAGCGGGCGTGGGCTTTTGAAGTCTCCACAGGAAGTGGCTTGTTTTCTCAGCAGCACATCTGAGCGCATCTTCCAAGGGAGGCCGACTGTGTGAGATCTCACTGCAGGAAGTTAGCTGGAACAGTCCTTCTCGTGGCTCAACATTGTCCTGCTCTGTGGCATCAGCTGGAGAGGGTTGGACCCCACACCACGCGGAAGCTGTTAAGGTACACTGGACCCAGCCCAAGGGCAGGTGAAGCTCCTGATGTACAAGTTTTTCCTGGTATGGCTATGGCTTCATTAATGTAGTCATGAATCCAGAATGGCTGTTAGAACTTGAGAAATGCTATTTAGGGCCAAGAGTACTTCTTTGTGCCCTCCAGTTCTGCAACACAGTGAGAGAAGAGACCAAGTCTTTCGGTACCAATAAGCCAGGTGACCTGGGACAGAGCTAAAACATTACCAGCCAGCTTTTTCTGTGGGCTTAGGGAAGTGGGGCTTTTGTGTCTTTCGTTTGATCTTTTCAATGGTTCTGTGTCTAGATACTGTTATCTCTACTGTATCTTTGAAGGCCCTGGGATCCCTGTTGGCTATGATCACATGGCTGTAAAGAAGCAGAAACAAGACCTGATCTGGGTCAGATATGACAGTCCTTCATCTCAGATTGCAGACCAACTTGTCTACAGTGTCTACTTGGGGCCAACTTGACTACAATGGAAGATTTCCATTTCCTTTTAGGAACAAGAATTTGGATAAATATTGTTCTTACGGCATTTAAACTGTTTACCACAGCTTCTATTTCAGGCATAGAGAAATAGACATCAGCTCTGTGATATGCCTGATATCATCTGGGCAGAATAGAAGCTCAGGTGAAAAATGTCCACCACTCAACAGACCCTCAAATGTCAGCTCCAATAACTAGCTGGGGTTCTTAGAGTTTCTTTCAAGGTCCTACACTGTGCCCTCCAAAAGACATGCAAGCCAACCTAAGCTCACAGCAGGAGCTGGCTAATACTCAGGGATTTAACTCAGGACATCTCAAAGGGACTCTTGATGGATTCACAGTGGGGTTCCATTTCCCAGAGATCTTGACTCTCCCATCACTTGAAGCTGCTTTCTGTCTGTTGAGTTTTCATTTTCTTTGCAAGGGTCCTCCAGGAACAAGCTAGGCCTGCCTACACTTGGGGGGATATTCACATTTGCAATTTCTCTGAAAGTCATGCTGACTTCAGACACCTTCCATATTTTACCTCATTTAATCTTTATTCCAATTTAGAAAGTAGCTCTCAGAGTTATTTAGAAATATGCCCCCTTTTAAAATGAGGAGCTGGGCCTACTGCCACTCACAAGGGTACTTAGGTCTATACTGTTCTCCCTTCAGCTTCTCTATCTTTCAAATGAAAAGGATGCAGTTTCTCCATCCTTCCCAATACCCAGCTTCTGGACTCGTGATATATAAAACGTAGAGGGAAACGGCAGGATCTCTCCATGTCTGAATACTAATCAGTTAGCCCATGTTAGCTTCAGACAGCTTCCCTGCGGAAGGTTTGAGCCTGGGACCTCATGTGGTGCAGTGCTTGGCAGTGTGCCACTGTTCTGGGCTCCAGAGCACTTTAGGAGATAGGCAACAATTTTACATTTTAATATGCATTAAAGATACAATTAACATGCCAAATCCATTATATTACTGAGGATGAAACTACAGCAACTAAAAATGCTGTTAAATATCACAAGAAATTAGTTGTATAAGTTGTTCACAGAATATTTGACTAAATCCAAAGACAATCCAAAGATCAGTGTGGAAAATTTGTGCTGTCCATCCTGTAACAAGCAAATGATCTTATTATTTTTCTGTACCTACATAGTGCAGGGACTTTTTACATCAGAAAAGAGAATGTTGGTAAAACAGTATTGAGTTTTGTAGAGAACGAGTGAATGTTTCTGTTTATCATGAACCAAGGATAAGCTCTTGGCTTCCTTTTTTCTGGAACGTTAAACACTGAGTATGTGAGATAGATACTCAGCACCTCCCCACGTAGATGCTGGGTGAGGTTTACCAAAAACCTGTTTCAGACTGCAAGAGCTTATGGGAAATGATTAGCCACCCTGAGATTAGACAGTGAATGGAGTTAGGGTTTTCTAGGAAGTGCTGTGTATGGTGGCGGTAGCAGTGAACTAAACTATCATTTTTTGGCAGGCAGAGTCCATTGAGAACTGTGAGTGGGGATGAGGGAAGTGCTCATCCGGTTATCTCCGGTTATCTCCGTGGGAGTACCTTCTGGGAGGCAGGGAGGGAGTCCACCTTCTCTGGGGATTTCCTCTGACATTTACAGAAAATGATGCAGGAGAGCCTGCGTGCCCCGGAATGGGAGGCCAGAGGCCACCTGGGTGGTGACTGTAGGGTCAAGAGTTTCACTCATGGTTGACCTCCATGATGCTGGCTCCGATCTGGGGTGAAATGATTCACTGGCTGCCCTTCAGTCAGAAGAAAAGTCTGGCGCTGAGCCTCTAAGGCTGAGTCTGGGAGGCATTCCTTTCTCTCCTCTCCCTTCCTAAGACCACAGGAATAAAACACTGAAGTCCATGACATCTCTAAAATGCAGCTGTCATTCCACATACAGGAGATACTGGCACACACATGTAACTGGCAGCAATACTCAAAAACAAGATAAAACAACAACAACAACAAACAAACAAAACAAAACAAAAAGCCACCATGAAGAGGACCATGCTGTTTAGGAGAGAGGCAACCAAAGAATACCAGGACACAAAGAGTTTGTAGTATATGATACAATGCAGCTGTCTTAAAACTATAGGTTTCGAATGGTGGCGCATGCCTTTAATCCCAGCACCTGGGAGGCAGAGGCAGGCAGATTTCTGAGTTCGAGGCCAGCCTGGTCTACAAAATGAGTTCCAGGACACCCAGGGCTTTACAGAGAAACCCTGTCTCGAAAAACCAAACCAAAACAAAACAAAACTATAGGTTGTCTACTGGAATTGACAGGGAGATGTCCAATATATTTAAATGGAACTATAAGCCACAGGACCGTTTATTGGGTGAGATCTATTATTAAGCACAACATCTCTATCTGTTTTTTTTGTTTGTTTGTTTTGTTTTTGTTTTTTTTGTTGTTGTTGTTGTTTTTATGCCTAGAGGGTTGGGAGAAAGCTTGCCTTTAGGGAAAGGGAAAGCAGATTCATTGATGAACTTTACTGGGAGGTGGTTAAGGGATGTTGCCTCCTCCCCATTTGATGTTCTGTGAGGAAAAAGCCAGACCTGGAATGAACGTGAGAGGTTGAGTGAGTGAGCAGCTGGGCACTCCTGGAAAATCTACTTTACTGCCCTTCTAGGGACGGAGGAAGACATAGCCTTGAACTTACCCATGATTAGCCGTTCTCTGCAGCCTGGATCAGACTCATTGCTTCCAAGAGCCAAGTGGCCTATGGTGAAACTGAAGAGAGTAGGGCCTGTTCTATCCTTGTCTGTCTCCTCCTGCTGCACTTGAATTCTCTGACCACTGTCCTCTGCACTACGCACCCCCATCATTTCACCCTAGAAAATCTCACCAACTCCAAGCTGTGTTCTCTAGGATGAAAACAATAAACAGAGACCTCTCTGCCAGGAAACATATTTGCATTGTAACTGAAATTTTCCTGGGGGAAGCTTACTGGGAATAAATGGGTCCATTCTGGGAATAACTCCAGCCCTTCTGAAGGAGGACATCCTATAGAGTTGGGCTATCAAGAGAGGTAGAGTTGTAGACAGGCTGCAGACAGGGAGACCAACAAGTACAAAAGTTGCTTTCTAGGATATGGGCTTTCTCAATAGAAGCAGAGCATACCCAGAGGCATCACGTCAGCTTGGTGGGAAAGGGGTGTTCTTGGAGACTAGCTAAGACTGGGAGAAAGAACTTAGGACCTGAGGACAGAGGAGCTGGACTCAGACTCTCTTATCCTCAGTTTCCTCATATGTAAAATATATCTAAAGACAATGCCCTCATTCTTAACCTGGGTGTTTAGTTTTATGAACTTGACACAGGACTGTGTATTGAGTGAGATCTATTATTAAGCACAACACCTCTATGCTAAAAATGCTAACGTCACTACAAAAAAGCTAAAGCCATCTGAGACGAGGGCACCTCAACTAAGAAAATGCCTCCATAAGATTGGGTTGTAGGCAAGCCTGTAAGCCATTTTCTTAATTAGTGATAGATGGGGAGGGCATAACCCATGATGGGTGGTGCCATCGGCGCCTGGTGCTTTTGGATTCTATAAGGAAGCAGACTGAGCAAGCCAGTAAGTGGCACTCCTCCACAGCCTCTTTCTTCATCAGCTCCTGCCTCCAGGTTCCTGACCTGTTTGAGTTCCTGTCCTGACTTCTTTTGATGATGAACAGTGCTATGGAAGTGTAAGCCAAGTAAATCCTTCTCCCCAAATTGCTTTTTGGTCATAGTGTTTTATTGCTGCAAAAGAAAGCCTAACTAAGGCATTGTCCATGGAAGCCTTATGACATTGAACATGCTTCCTTTACACACTGTGACATTCCAAGTGCAGGTCATTAAGGCATGCACTATTTCTTCCCAAAGGTGGCAGTGTGTGGTCTTGTGGCCATGGCTATGACACAGTAGTGGTCAGATGGGTAGCTGAGGCCAGCCAGGGTCCAACTCTATGACCTTGGGTGGGTTATTTAACCACTCAGGATCCTAGTTTTCTTGTTTTTTAGATGGATATGATAATAACATTCTCTACATAGGCCTGTAAGAGAATTCAGCTCTTTAAAGAACAGGTGGACAGTGGCTGACTCAGGTTGGCCTGTGTGACCTATGACACAGAAGTGACAGAAAATGTCTCTCACTGAATCATGCATTTGACAGTAAGCAGGCTGTTGGAAAGTCACTTTCTAGAAAAGGAGCCTTGGAGAATTAATGCCTGATAGTTCCTATTACATGGATTCTGTGATGACAACATTAGTCATAGATAGAAATGGTCAGATCCCTGAATATGATGCTTTTCTTTTGGCCAAATAATACAATTAGTAATAAGTCTTTCTTAAGGATCAAAGCCAGGAACTTCTACCACTACTTCTGAGAATAGTTACATATTAATTGATGGGGAACTATTCTAAAATATATGAATTCTATGAAGCTATGGGTCTTACTGGTGGCCTGGGGTAGGAGCTGGGGACATTCCTGAAAAACCAGAGGCTTTCAGTGCCAGTCAATATTGACATCACACAGATGGGGATAGAGGCAAGAAATTGGCATTATCTGTCTTCCAGTATCAGCAAAGATGTATATGATAAGGGTTGACAAAGGAAGTCACTAAGAAAGGACTTCACAGAGATACCTGAAATGTGAAGCCAGAGCACAGTGAGGAAGGATTCAAGGAAGGAGAGGACCGGGAGCCAAACTGATGAGAAATGAGTCTCCTCTCTTATGAGAATCTTTGGGATCAGAGAAGTATCCATCTCAAGTATCTTGACTTTGGTGCAGAATAAACTGGGAAGAAAGAAGAGGAGAGAGAGAGATGTTTTGGAAGAAAATAGTGTCAATGCCTCCTGGCCAGCATGGAGCCAAGATCTACACATGTAGATCCATTCATGTCTGCTTTCTTTGAGATGGGAGGCCTTAGAATTCTGACCACCATACCCACAGGGCACAGCCCGAAGTCAAACCAAACATTTCAGGTTTTAATGTATATTCTGGACAATGTTTACATCCTTAAAATAATTTGTCATCATATGTTCTATAAACTTGGGGACTGTTCAAATCATACAGAGTCCCCTTTGTAGGGTATCTGTATGATCAACAGGAGAACCCGCTATACAGACTGGGACACAGCCTCGTGGACTTGTAGCTTTTCGCTTAAGTTTCTTCTTGCTCTCGTATCCACTGTAGATGTGTATTTCTAAGCCCTAAGGAGAATTCCTGTGAAATGACAAGGTGCAGGGACATTAGCAGTCACTGTTGCTCTGGAAGGTAGAATTTGCCTCCTGTGATGCAGTAAAGTTTGTGTTTGGCACTTTTTTGCCCAAGATTGGTGGGCTTGACACATTCGTCCCTTTACCACAAAGCCACATCCACGCAGAAAGAGGGACTACAACATTACTTGGAACAAGGGTATTTGTTAAATGTAATTGACTGTCTAGAGATGAGAAGCTGGGTGTGTTCGTGCATGCCTTTAATCTCAGCACTTGGGAGGCAGAGGCAGACAGATCTCCATAAATTCAAGGCCAGCCTGTTCTACATAGTGAGCAAACAAAATAAGTAGATGAGATTACAATAGAGTAGACTGGGCTATAAATCAAATGTCAATGTGCTTATATGAGAGAAACAGATGTGAAGATGTGAAGAAGGTAGAGATTGAACTGGTACAATAACAAGCTAAGGAATGTCAGCTTATCCCAAGCCACCAAGAAAAGTCTGGGCAGACAGGGAAATGTTCTCTCTTAAAGCTTTTATGTGGAGTGAGGCCCAATCTGGTTCCTTGATTTTAGACTCTTAGTCTCTAAAGCTGTGAAGACTACAGCTATGAGCTATGTCCCAGTGTTTCAGGGTTAAATAGCATGTGGCATTATAATGCTTACTGGTTCATAGGTGACATAGTTTGTGTAGGAACACTCTATGCTGTTTACTGATAGTGGCTTTCTTTACGTGTATCCCTAACCCATGAATGAACTTGAGCTTGCCCTAAGGCATTCAGTTCGTGGGAATTTGTTACTGGTAGTCGTGATTGTACTCTATACAACACCAACAAGAAATGCTCATTCAAAGGGGAATCTTGTTTTTTAGTTAAATTTGCCAAGTGACAACTCATTCAGGGAGAAAGTTCAGAAAGAGATGGTTCTAGAAGGAGAGGGCAGATCTGATCTGGAGTTGTGTGCCTGGAGGAGTCACTTTTGTGCTGGGTCATCTGCCAGATTGGGGTAGAATGGAGACAAGAAACTGAGATCACTCAAGGGAATTCACCATGTCAGTACACAGGGCTGGCTGGGCCCCAAGGACACTGGATAGCACACGCTTGTAACATGGAGACAGTGGAAAGGAAACCAAGCCAAGGCAAGGCTCTGTTATTGGGAGCTCAA
Organism: Mus caroli; assembly: GCF_978045245.1. NCBI lineage: Eukaryota > Metazoa > Chordata > Mammalia > Rodentia > Muridae > Mus > Mus caroli. Next base: position 13,127,641 of record NW_028227256.1, read on the forward strand.
CTTGAGCCAGATGACTTAAGGCAAAAGGTACCAGTACTGGCCAGAGGTGGCCCAGCTACTGTTTATGTGGAGAAGAGGTACAGCAAGCTTAGGATTCTCTTTTGGGTGATGGGCTAAGACTTGGCAGTTGCCCATTGGTCATGGGCATTTGTACATGAACATTCCAACTTTGTACTTGGTGGGCTAAGGATAGTCAGCCCCATCCATTCAGGCATCACTGTCTCACAGAAATGCCTTGACCTATGATGGGGCTGTAGGTGCTTGGTCTTCTGAGAGAGCACAGGGTCTGATAGGGCACACACACACACACACACACACACACACACACACACACACACTCCAGGCAATAGGCCAAATTTACCCTCTATTATGGTTTTGGACAACACAGTTCTCAAGCATGTCCACATGTGAAGCTGAGCAGAGTCTGACTCAAAGATTGAGACAGAACCGACAGATATAATATGAATACAGAGATGCCAAACTTTTCCCTCATCTTTTTAGTCATCTATCAGTAAAGTCAATGCTGCTTTACATTCAAGTCTCTATGAAGTAGCCTAGACAAATGTTATGATAACTCACACATTAGACATGTTATTTTACATTTTAAAAAAAGATTTATTAATTAATTACTTAATTTATTTATTATGTATACAGCAGGCCAGAGAGGGTCTGATTATAGGTGCTTGTGAGCCACACCATGTGGTTGCTGGGAATTGAACTCAGGACCTCTGGAAGAGCAGCCAGTGCTCTTAACCTCTGAGCCATCTCTCTGGTTTGTTATTTTACAATTTTATTGTGTATGAATGGGCAATATATATACAAATACAGATGCATATATATATATGTGTGTGTGTGCCTGCATACTTTTTACAAAGTAATAATATTATTATAGCTTATCTGCTGATACTCAAACAAGGCAATGTTCATGTAGATTGGATAGAAAATGGAGGTTACTGATTGATGGGGAGGGAGAATTAAATAATTACTGTTTAAAAGGTGGAGTTTTTGTTTGGGAAAATGGGGATGTTCCAAAATGGTAATGATGGCCACACAACACAGTAACTTAATAACACTGGGCTCTACTCTTGAAAATGTTTAAAATCGTAACTGTTAGCCCTACTAACATAAGAATGCAAGCATCTGATGCAGGGGAAGGTAGGGTTTAGAAGACAGTGTGGCTATATAGTGCTATCTATCTCAAATAAACAAACCAACAACCCATGTCTGTTTTCCACACCCCTGCAGCTGTTCACAGAAAATGGCAAAGAAGTCAGTGTGACATATGGACCTAGTCAAGAGTTGGCTTGCTTAGCTCAATGCTTGTGTAGAATGAAGCTGTGAGAATAACTTCAAGAAGAGGCGGGTATGGGGTTTGAGGACTTTAGGCAGGACTCAAGGAGCATGGAGCTGATGAAGACCTTGAATAGAGGAGGAAATGGGCTTGGAAGAAAATCTTCCCTTTACCCCTGGATATCCAGCAAGCAGAGTGGTGTCGGGGCTTCCTTTTTCCTTTTCATTTGCAAAGCTGAAAGCTGAGCTTTGTGACTGCTCCTGCCTCATTTTGCTCTGTATCCTTGCATTCAGCTAAGTGAACCATGTTTAGCCCCGTGGTCCAATAATAAAGTCCAAGGTTTCATGCTTGTCTGGCTTGGAGCCCATGACCTTCCAAAGAAGCCCAATTCACACACACAACTCTCTTTCTCTCTCTCTCTCTCTCTCTCTCTCTCTCTCTCTCTCTCTCTCTCTCTCTCTCTCTCTCTCTCTGACAGGTAGATCAGCTAACCATGGGCTAGAGACAGGAATCCAGGCACCATCTCTGGCCTGTCAACTCCGAGCCTCTTGGAGTCTTTGTTGTATATTGTTGTCATGGTGATGACTGGGGACAACACCTGGCCAAGCAGAGCATGCCAAAACCCCACTGTAGCAACAGTGAAGGATGGAGAGGGTATTTCCTGGATTGTCAGCAGAGCAATTTAGAGACAAGGGCCAGATCTTAGCCAGCAGGCCCTAGCAGCTTGGAAGTATTTAACCTAGAGTTTAAACCACAAGGATGAAAATATAATTTAAAAATAAAATTGAGAGAGTTGCTTTTGTAACTTCTGTTAATGAATGTCAAAGGGCTCTTGGTAAGTTAATGTCCTGATTCTTTATTCTGAAGCATGACAACCACTAAGGATGCTGGCATCCATTGCTGGCCGTCTGCAGCAGATCCACAGAGAGCTCCTAACACCATGCCTTGGCTAGGCAGAGACCAGCTGTTCACCACAGACCATGGCAAGAACAAAGTTCCAGACAGTAAACATGTTCTCGCGTCAGTGGCTTTTTCCTGAGCGCTGCCCTCCGATGCTGACACAGGCTGCAAAGGCGAGCATTTTCCTCTGCTACACTCTCTTCTTTCTTAGAATATATATATATATATATATATATATATAGTTTTAAATTTCACATTCTGTGATCTAACTTCCCATTCCCCACTTACAAACAAATGACATCTGGCCACTCTCAACAATAAACTTGGAAAGATGAGACATTTCCTGTTAGTTCTCTCTGTAACCCCTGCTTAAACTTTCAAATTCCTGCAAGAATTGCTTGAAAAATAAATGGATCATTAAAAAGTGAGGAAAGGGGAGGAGAAGGCTCAGGAACCTGCCATGAGAGCCTTTTGACAGCTGATGCTCATACATTTTACTAATATCCTGACATTCCTTTTTCAAAACCATGTTTCAGCACTGAAAGGCAGAGCAGGTTGGTTATTCTGCACAACTGCAGTCTTCTTTCTCCTCCCTCACTTCCTCTCTTTCCTCCCCATCCCTCCTCCTTCTCCCTCTCCCACTCTTCCTCCTCCTCCCCCTCCTCCCTCTCCTCCTCCTCTTCCTCTTTTTGCCCACACTTTTCCCCTTTTGAGACAGTGTCTTACATATAGCCTCAGGCTGGTTGCCAACTCACTGTACAATACAAGCTGATCTCAAATTTAGAATCCTCCTGTGTCAGAGCCTTGAGCATTAGGGCTACCCAAGCACTACGACTCCTAGATCCGAATTTTTTTCTTCATCATCTCCAGTTAGTTCAACATTTCTGAGACTCTGAACTCATCTACTGTTCAGCAACACTAAGGCTGGTTACTCCTCACCGAAAGCATGCCTCCCCCTCCCTTCAATCCAGTTCATATTTCATTGTCCTCGTCCCCCAGAGTCTCTCTCCACTCTATTCCCCTGGCAATGATGTCAACCTCATCTGGCTTTTATATGTTTATTTTTCTAATAAACCTCCTTTTACTACCTGAGTCTTGTCCTCCCAATCAGCAAATATCTGGGTTTGGGCCATCTCAGCATCATCACCACAATGACTTGCCAGATGCAAGGTAGATAACCAGCAGGTCAGCTATTTCCCTTGCTGTCTCTAGTAGGAGTATTGTGATGTCTCCACAGTCATCGATGAATAATGGGCATCATTGTGTTCCAACTGCCTAAGGTGAAGTGTAGCGAGCTGGAGATTATCACTGAGCACCTCGGTAAAACAGCTCACTACTCAGCAAGTGCCTACGCTGTGCAAAGCACTGTCCCAGGGTTAGCAAGAGAGGCAACTAAGTAGTCTGAGTGTCTCACCAGCAGGTGATCTATAGCCTAGGGCCTCAGCTCACAGTTACATCTTCAATCTCAACAATAGTGATCACACACAATCTACTTAACCTCTCTGCTATGGTTTGTCCATATGAAAAGTTGGGATAAAGACATGGAAAGCTCAGACAATGGAAAAATTTACACTATTAACCATCTTCAAAAAAAATCCCATTCCTCAGTGTGGGAGAAAATATTTGCAAACCATATAAATATAGCATTTCCCAAGATAAGCAAGGATTAATATCCAAAATATAAATTAACCACTAGAATTTAACAACAAATCCCCGAAAATCCAGTTTGAAACTAGGAATCGAAGCTACAGCTCAGTGGGAAGGTGCTAGTGAGCCCAGCATGTGCAAGGGCTGGAGTTTGATCTCTATGAGGCAGACAAAAAAATGTCAACAGATGTTTCTTCAAAAAAGAAACGTAACTGATCGGTAGGCCCATGAAAAAGTGATCAATATAACTAGTCATTAGGGAAGGAGGAATGAAATATTACCTTTAACCTTTCATTATTAAAATATTACATTAATGAAATATTACTTCACAGACACTAGGATATTTATTATTTTATGGAGAAGATAATGGTGAAGTTGTCAAGACAGAAGAACTGTTGTTGTGTTTTGCTAGTGGCAAGACAGAATGGGATCATCGCTGGGAAAAATAATTATGGAATTACTATATTTTCTAGAAATCTCATGCTGGAGAGCTGAAAGCAGGAACTCATGATGCCTGAACAGATGCACAAATAGCACTATAAATTAAAAGTGGCCCCAAAGTAGGAGCAACTCATACGTTCACTAATGCATGAGTGCATGAACAAACTGTAGCATATACATGTAGCAGACTACTAGCTTTAAAAAAGATAATGAACTTTGGATACTTGCTACAACATAGATGAAACTCATGATAAGTAAAGCATGCTAGTATCAAAAGGGAAATATTGCATGATTCTATTCATACAAGGTACCGAGAATAGCATTGAATTGCATACCTAAAATAATAAAATGTTATATATAGTTTAGCAATAAAAAACAGGAATATGTTTACCTCACAGAATTGTTTTAGAGATGAGATGAACTAGTGTTCATGAATGCCTAGTGTGGTGGTTTGAATAGGTTTGGCCCCCATACACTCATGTGTTTGAATGCTTGTCCCATAGGGAGTGGCACTATTAGGAGGTATGGCCTTGTTGGAGTAGGTGTGGCTTTGTTGGAAGAAGTTAGGTGTAGAACTCTCAGCTTCTTCTCTATGTCTACCTTCATGCTGCCATGCTTCCCACCATGACAATAATGGACGAAGCCTCTGAAACTGTAAGCAAGTCCTCTAGTTAAATGCTTTCCTTTATAAGAGTTGACATGGTCAAGGTGTCCCTTCACAGCACTAGAAACCTTAATGAAGACACCTAATGTATCCCAAGATTGGCTAAGTATGCCATAGTAGGGGTAAAAGCAGTCATTATAAATCATGGTATTAGCTCCCCAAACTGAGCCATCCTACATCCTATACTCCCAGAACAAAACCTTCTGACTTAATTTCTACTTCTATCTCATTGGCTTCTCTCCCTCTGGATATCCCACACAGCAGGTTTCAAGGGTGGGGACCCTCTTTCTACTTTTGTGTGTCTTATCATAATCAGGCCAAGGAAGGGGGGGGGGAGGATGAAAGAAAGGATGTCGAAGATTGGTCTTCCTAGGGCTCCCTCATTCATTCATTTGTAGTGATGACATGCTCACACTTGAGAGAAAATACATTCATTTCCCTATAGCCAATCAGATTTCAACCCAAACCCTCCATATGCCCAGGTAGGAGAACAACTACTGACTCTCTGCTCAAGGTTTGTCTTCCATTTCTCCAGCTGGAGCTCACATCTGACAGCTGGCATAGCTAGAAGTTTGGGTAGGGTAGATGGAGACCATGTGTGTCCCTGAACCTCTACAAGGACCCTCCGAATGCTCTGTAGGTCTCTGTGGCTGCTGTTCACTCTTGTTGTAGTTGATGCCCTACTTTCTAACCTTATCATTGCCATTTCCAGTCTCAAGGCCTCTTTGTGTTTGTTGGCTGTGCTTTTGGGAAGCCACATTGAGCTGTGGCAGTGGACTGTGGTTATACCCACAGAGGCAGTCTGCCACCATTATTTACCATCCTTGGGCACATGTAGGAGCATTGCACAGCTTCAAGGAAGCCAGCTCCACATCCTTATGCACTCTGGAGTCTTGGCAACTGCTTTCTTTTGAGATCAACTGAGCTAGAACTCAGGCCCTGTCTCTCTCCTCAGACATCTGTGGGGCTATGCTGTCATCTCCATCTGGGATGTGACATAATGACAGAGAGTGAATTAGGGAAGCCCTTCTTTCCTCAGTCCCTGCTTAGTCTTCATGAACTTAGTCTTCATTGTAACTTCATTTACAACTCTATCAAATACTGTCAAGTTGATAGTTTGGGTCCTGGGTTTTCTCTCACAAGCCCCATTTGCCAGCTCCTTAGCTCACAAGTTAGTGAGTTCCTTTCCATGGCTGTCTATCCTAGTTGGATCAAGAGGTAGGGGTTGGAAGGAAAGGCTGGGGATAGCAGAGATTAACATTTTTAAACTGCACATCTCATATGTTTAATAAATATTAGTTGAGCCTGTCTTGCTTGTGACAGTCACTATATAGCTACTGGCTCTACCTCAAAAGCAAAATAGTAACAGTTGCTGCTCTGTGGAGCTGAAAATGCAGAGCACAGCTTGCAAGTTGGAGGAAGCAGCCATGATCTCTCATGCACTGGAAACCCTGTGCTCTGTGCAGACACATGAGGAACAAAACACTGGACAGACATCTAGGTAAGTCTTTAGGAGAAGTCCAAGTCCATTAGGTATGGTAGTACATGAGAGAGGTAGATCTCTGTGAGTCTGAGGCCAGCCTGGTCTCCAGAACAAATTTCAGGCCAGCCAGGTCTGTATAGTGAGACCCTGTCTAAAAATAAAAATAAAAATAAAAACAAAACAAAGAGCCACACTTGGATGTACAACTTTTCTCTTCCCTTTCCTCCCGATTAAACCTATATTAAAAAATCTTTTCTTAATATACCCCCAACTTTGGTTCATAAATGAAAAGTGATAAAAGAAAAAAATCCTGCCGAGTATGAAAATGCTGCAGAGGTCACACTTATGACTCAATAAGACACACCCACCCCTTGAAACAACGATCATCTTCTTTACTCCCTTCTGTGACTTGCCTGTGAGAAAGTCCACCCTTGGTGCAAACAGGGAGGGAGCTGGGTCCTGGTGGGAAGTAGTAAGGTGAAGAAGAGCCCACCCTGGGAGTGGATTAACATCCTCTAGAGAGGCCTTAAGAGTCTGCACTTGGGTCTCCTGCTGTCTCTTAGGGGCTTTCTCTCCATGTCATGTCACAGCAGACTGGCCATCACTAAATGGAACATCTTTTTTTTTTTTTTTATTTTTATTATTTTTATTACATATTTTCCTCAATTACATTTCCAATGCTATCCCAAAAGTCCCCCATAGCGCCCCTCACTTCCCTACCCACCCATTCCCATTCTTTTGGCCCTGGCATTCCCCTATATTGGGGCATATAAAGTTTGCAAGTCCAATGGGCCTCTCTTTCCATTGATGGCCGACTAGGCCATCTTTCGATACATATGCAGCTAGAGACAAGAGCTCCGGGGTTCTGGTTAGTACATCATGTTGTTCCAACAATAGGGTTGCAGATCCCTTTAGCTCCTTGGGTACTTTCTCTAGCTTCTCCATTGGGAGCCCTGTGATACATCCAATAGCTGACTGTGAACATCCACTCCTGTGTTTGCTAGGCCCCGGCATCGTCTCACAAGAGACAGCTATATTTGGGTCCTTTCAGCAAAATCTTGCTAGTGTATGCAATGGTGTCAGCGTTTAGAAGCTGATTATGGGATGGATCCCTGGATACGGCAGTCTCTAAATGGTCCATCCTTTCATCACAGCTACGAACTTTGTCTCTGTAACTCCTTCCATGGGTGTTTTGTTCCCAATTCTAAGAAGGTGCACAGTGTCCACACTTTGGTCTTCATTCTTCTTGAGTTTCATGCGTTTATCAAATTGTATCTTATATCTTGGGTATCCTAAGTTTTGGGCTAATATCCACTTATCAGTGAATACATATTGTGTGAGTTCTTTTGTGATTGTGTTACTTCACTCAAGATGATGCCCTCCAGGTCCATCCATTTGGCTATGAATTTCATAAATTCATTCTTTTTAATAGCTGAGTAGTACTCCATTGTGTAAATGTACCATAATTTCTGTATCCATTCCTCTGTTGAGGGACATCTGGGTTCTTTCCAGCTTCTGGCTATTATAAATAGGGCTGCTATGAACATAGTGGAGCATGTGTCCTTTTTACCGGTTGGGACATCTTCTGTATATATGCCCAGGAGAGGTATTGCTGGATCCTCCGGTAGTACTATGTCCAATTTTCTGAGGAACCGCCAGACTGATTTCCAGAGTGGTTGTACAAGCTTGCAATCCCACCAACAATGGAGGAGTGTTCCTCTTTCTCCACATCCTCGCCAGCATCTGCTGTCACCTGAATTTTTGATCTTAGCCATTCTGACTGGTGTGAGGTGGAATCTCAGGGTTGTTTTGATTTGCATTTCCCTGATGATTAAGGATGTTGAACATTTTTTCAGGTGTTTCTCTGCCATTCGGTATTCCTCAGGTGAGAATTCTTTGTTCAGTTCTGAGCCCCATTTTTTAATGGGGTTATTTGACTTTCTGGAGTCCACCTTCTTGAGTTCTTTATATATATTGGATATTAGTCCCTTATCTGATTTAGGATAGGTGAAGATCCTTTCCCAGTCTGTTGGTGGTTTTTTTGTCTTATTGATGGTGTCTTTAGCCTTGCAGAAGCTTTGTAGTTTCATGAGGTCCCACTTGTCAATTCTCGATCTTACAGCACAAGCCATTACTGTTCTATTCAGGAATTTTTCCCCTGTGCCCATATCTTCAAGGGTTTCCCCCACTTTCTCCTCTATAAGTTTCAGTGTCTCTGGTTTTATGTGAAGTTCCTTGATCCACTTAGACTTGACCTTAGTACAAGGAGATAAGAATGGATCGATTCGCATTCTTCTACATGTTAACAACCAGTTGTGCCAGCACATTTGTTGAAAATGCTGTCTTTCTTCCACTGGATGTTTTTAGCTCCCTTGTCGAAGATCAAGTGACCTTAGGTGTGTGGGTTCATTTCTGGGTCTTCAATTCTATTCCATTGGTCTATTTGTCTGTCATTATACCAGTACCATGCAGTTTTTATCACAATTGCTCTGTAGTAGAGCTTTAGGTCCGGCATGGTGATTCCACCAGAGATTCTTTTATCCTTGAGAAGAGTTTTTGCTATCCTAGGTTTTTTGTTATTCCAGATGAATTTGCAGATTGCACTTTCTAATTCGTTGAAGAATTGATTTGGAATTTTGATGGGGATTGCATTGAATCTGTAGATTGCTTTTGGCAAGATAGCCATTTTTACAATGTTGATCCTGCCAATCCATGAGCATGGGAGATCTTTCCATCTTCTGAGATCTTCTATAATTTCTTTCTTCAGAGACTTGAAGTTTTTATTATACAGATCTTTCACTTCCTTAGTTAGAGTCACGCCAGGATATTTTATATTATTTGTGACTATTGAGAAGGGTGTTGTTTCCCTAATTTCTTTCTCAGCCTGTTTATTCTTTGTGTAGAGAAAAGCCATTGATTTGTTTGAGTTAATTTTATATCCAGCTACTTCACTGAAGCTGTTTATCAGGCTTAGGAGTTCTCTGGTGGAATTTTTAGGGTCACTTATATATACTATCATATCATCTGCAAAAAGTGATATTTTGACTTCATCTTTTCCAATTTGTATCCCTTTGATCTCCTTTTGTTGTCGAATTGCTCTGGCTAGGACTTCAAGTACAATGTTGAATAGGTATGGAGAAAGTGGACAGCCTTGTCTAGTCCCTGATTTTAGAGGGATTGCTTCAAGCTTCTGACCATTTACTTTGATGTTTGCTACTGGTTTGCTGTAGATTGCTTTTATCATGTTTAGGTATGGGCCTTGAATTCCTGATCTTTCCAAGACTTTTATCATGAATGGGTGTTGGATCTTGTCAAATGCTTTTTCCGCATCTAAGGAGATGACCATGTGGTTTTTGTCTTTGAGTTTGTTTATATACTGGATTACGTTGATGGATTTCCGTATATTGAACCATCCCTGCATCCCTGGGATGAAACCTACTTGGTCAGGATGGATGATTGTTTTGATGTGTTCTTGGATTCGGTTAGCAAGAACTTTGTTGAGTATTTTTGCATCAATATTCATAAGGGATATTGGTCTGAAGTTTTCTATCTTTGTTGGGTCTTTTTGTGGTTTAGGTATCAGAGTAATTGTGGCTTCATAGAATGAGTTGGGTAGAGTACCTTCTGTTTCTATTTTGTGGAATAGTTTGTGAAGAACTGGGATTAGATCTTCTTTGAAGGTCTGATAGAACTCTGCACTAAACCCATCTGGTCCTGGGCTTTTTTTAGTTGGGAGACTATTAATGACTGCTTCTATTTCTTTGGGGGATATAGGGCTGTTTAGATCATTAACCTGATCTTGATTCAACTTTGGTACCTGGTATCTGTCTAGGAACTTCTCCATTTCATCCAGGTTCTCCAGTTTTGTTGAGTATGGCCTTTGGTAGAAGGATCTGATGGTGTTTTGGATGTCTTCAGGATCTGTTGTTATGTCTCCTTTTTCATTTCTGATTTTGTTAATTAGGATGCTTTCCCTGTGCCCTCTAGTGAGTCTGGCTAAGGGTTTATCTATCTTGTTGATTTTCTCAAAGAACCAGCTCCTTGATTGGTTGATTCTTTGAATAGTTTTTCTTGTTTCCACTTGGTTGATTTCGCCCCTGAGTTTGATTATTTCCTGCCGTCTACTCCTCTTGGGTGAATTTGCTTCCTTTTGTTCTAGTGCTTTTAGGTGTGTTGTCAAGCTGCTAATGTGTGCTCTCTCTAGTTTCCTTTTGGAGGCACTCAGAGCTATGAGTTTTCCTCTTAGAAATGCTTTCATTGCGTCCCATAAGTTTGGGTATGTTGTGGCTTCATTTTCATTGAACTCTAAAAAGTCCTTAATTTCTTTCTTTATTCCTTCCTTTACCAAGGTATCATTGAGAAGAGTGTTGTTCAGTTTCCACGTGAAGGTTGGCTTTCTATTATTTATTTTGTTATTGAAGATCAGCTTTAGTCCATGGTGATCTGATAGGATGCATGGGACAATTTCAATATTTTTGTATCTGTTGAGGCCTGTTTTGTGACCAATTATGTGGTCAATTTTGGAGAATGTACCATGAGGTGCTGAGAAGAAGGTATATCCTTTTGTTTTAGGATAGAATGTTCTGTAGATATCTGCCAGATCCATTTGATTCATAATTTCTCTTAGTTTCTCTGTGTCCCTGTTTAGTTTCTGTTTCCATGATCTGTCCATTGGTGAAAGTGGTGTGTTGAAGTCTCCCACTATTATTGTATGAGGTGCAATGTGTGCTTTGAGATTTACTAAAGTTTCTTTAATGAATGTGGCTGCCTTTGTATTTGGAGCATAGATATTCAGGATTGATATTTCCTCTTGGAGGATTTTACCTTTGATGAGTATGAAGTGTCCCTCCCTGTCATTTTTAATGACTTTGGGTTGGAAGTCAATCTTATCAGATATTAGAATGGCTACTCCAGCTTGTTTCTTCATGCCATTTGCTTGGAAAATTGTTTTCCAGCCTTTCATTCTGAGGTAGTGTCTATCTTTTTCTCTGAGATGAGTTTCCTGTAAGCAGCAAAATGTTGGGTCTTGTTTGTGTAGCCAGTTTGTTAGTCTATGTCTTTTTATCGGGGAGTTGAGTCCATTGATATTAAGAGATATTAAGGAAAAGTAATTGTTGTTTCCTGTTATTTTTGTTGTTAAAGTTGGCATTCTGTTCTTGTGGCTGTCTTCTTTTAGGTTTGTTGAGGGATTACCTTCTTGTTGTTTCTAGGGCGTGGTTCCTGTCCTTGTATTGGTTTTTTTCTGTTATTATTCTTTGAAGGGCTGGATTCGTGGAGAGATAATGTGTGAATTTGGTTTTGTCGTGGAATACTTTGGTTTCTCCATCTATGTTAATTGAGAGTTTGGCTGGGTATAGTAGCCTGGGCTGGAATTTGTGTTCTTTTAGTGTCTGTATAACATCTGTCCAGGATCTTCTGGCTTTCATAGTCTCTGGTGAAAAATCTGGTGTAATTCTGATAGGCTTGCCTTTATATGTTACTTGGCCTTTTTCTCTTACTGCTTTTAGTATTCTATCTTTATTTAGAGCATTTGTTGTTCTGATTATTATGTGTTGGGAGGTATTTCTTTTCTGGTCCAGTCTATTTGGAGTTCTGTAGGCTTCTTGTATGTTCATGGGCATCTCTTTCTTTAGATTTGGGAAGTTTTCTTCTATAATTTTGTTGAAGATGTTTGCTGGTCCTTTGAGTTGAAAATCTTCATTCTCATCCACTCCTATTATCCGTAGGTTTGGTCTTCTCATTGTGTCCTGTATTTCTTGGATGTTTTGAGTTAGGATCTTTTTGCATTTTCCATTTTCCTTGATTGTTGTGCCGATGTTCTCTATGGAATCTTCTGCACCTGAGATTCTCTCTTCCATCTCTTGTATTCTGTTGCTGATGCTGGTATCTATGGTTCCAGATTTCTTTCCTAGGGTTTCTATCTCCAGTGTTGCCTCATTTTGGGTTTTCTTTATTGTGTCTACTTCCCTTTTTAGGTCTAGTATGGTTTTGTTCATTTCCATCATCTGTTTGGATGTGTTTTCCTGTTTTTCTTTAAGGACTTCTACCTGTTTGATTGTGTTATCCTGTTTTTCTTTAAGGACTTGTAACTCTTTAGCCATGTTCTCCTGTAATTCTTTAAGTGAGTTATTAAAGTCCTTCTTGATGTCCTCTACCATCATCATGAGATATGCTTTTAGATCCGTGTCTAGCTTTTCCGGTGTGTTGGGGTGCCCTGGACTGGGCGAAGTGGGGGTGCTGGGTTCTGATGATGGTGAGTGGTCTTGGTTTCTGTTAGTAAGATTATTACGTTTACCTTTCGCCATCTGGTAATCTCTGGGGTTAGTTGTTATCGTTGTCACTGTTTAAAGATTGGAGCAGAAGCTGTGTTTCACTCACCAGCAGTCCCAAAATCCTGTGGCGGGGGTCGTGGGTAGCTGGCGGGTGTCAGGCAACCCTGTGTTCTAGCTACCCCGGCGCTGATCCGGCTGGATGAGGCCTGTGGCCCTACTCAGGCTGGTTTCTGCTTCCCTAACTAAGGCAGTCTCAGGTCCCGAGCACTTGGATTGGAGCAGAAGCTGTGCTCCACTCACCAGAAGTCTTAAGATCCTGTGGCAGGTGTTGTGGGTAGCTGGCGAGTGTCAGCCGACCCTGCGCCCTAGCTGCCCCGGTGCTTTTCTGATCGGAAGAGGCTAGTGGCCCTATGTAGGCCGGATTTCTCTCTCCCCAACCAGAGCAGTCTCTAAATGGAACATCTTGATGTGACACTTCTCACTCTCCAGATTCATGAGGTGAGAGACTTTCTTTATTATCCAGTCCGTGGTGCTCTGCTTTATCAACACAGCACGGACTAGCCCACACTCTAGCTCAGCAGAGATCCCAGCACTTACTAAAAAGAATTCGGGGACTGGTTTCCCTTATCCCTTTCTCAAGCATGGGTTGAGGACAGGGGTCCAAAATGTTTCCAGACTTCCCGTCCCACTGGCCCCGTGGGAGTTGATGAGGTCAACACTGGGCAGAGGATAAGACTAGGCACAAAGTCAGGGGAAGCCATGCTCCATAGTAGCTGGGGTCTGGCCTTGGACTTTTAATAAGGGAAGGGTAGTCACACTAGGGTAAATCAGCCCCGATCTGAGAAGAGGACACACACACACACACACACACACACACATATACACATACACACAGTGAAATTCCTCCAGAGAACTGAAACAGAAAAGGGGTTTTTGCTTTCCCAATGTCTGAGAATTGCACTCAGAGAATTCTTCTCTTTTATCCAGCTTTATTCATAATTGCAAAGGAACAGATTGGTGATGTCTGATTTTCTGCAGAAGTACTGTCTTTTAATGATGGATTCTTTTAAGATAATACATAATTTACTGTTACCAACAGGATTTTTTTTCAATCTTTTATTTATTTATTTAAAAAAAAACAAACTTTGAATTTTCCTAAGAAGTTCTCCTACCTCAAGCCAGAGCCACGCCCCAAAGAATACAGTGATGTTCTCCTCGCCAGCATCTGCTGGATTCCTCGCGCGCCTGGCTGAGGTTCGTATTGAGGCTAGTGGTGCATAGGGCAAAGTTGGGGCTTCCAGGGTTTATGGGAGGATGAAAACCCTTGAAGAAAAGGAAGCAGGATGTCCAGAAGGAAGACAGGGCTAGATTCCCAGAATAGCTTCCATACTTCAACCTGTGAGAACATGCCAAGACACTGCTCTTGTCCTGAGAAAAAGCTGAAGTCCTCTAAGTGCCTAGAGGCCCTGCTCCATCCGTTGGTTCCTTTTCTTTTCAGCCTCACTACCCTGCTCACACCTCTCCCAACCCCCACTGATGAGATCCCACCCTTCCTCACACCAGCCACTCTGGGCTGCTCAAGTCTCAGGGTGCTTGAACTTGCAGTGTCTGCCCCCTTCCCCCAGGCACCTGCTCAAGGTGCTTCCTGGCTCCTTCAGGCCTTGCCTTACCCATCACCTCTTTGTGAGGCATTGCTCCTCTTAGACTTTTCCCACACAGCACACTCCATTATTCTTTCCAGCTTTGCAAACCTCCACTAAAACATATAGGGTCTCATAGGTCTAGGGACCCCCACTGTGAAATCTCCTGCATTAGGAGCTCATAAAGATCAAACCTAGCAGCCCACCACAAATGAAGACAAGACAGCCACTTACTTAAAGGTTGATCTAGACTGTGGACTCCTCACTTGGGCTCATGAGTAAGCTAAGAGCCTGGCATCTCTGCCTTGTTTGAGTTACTTTGGGTCAGACTCCTACTTGAGTCTGACGAGGGGTGGTGATCAATTAAATATTGACTATCTACCCGACCCATCTCATCCCCTTTAAGCCTGAAGCCATAAAAATGAGTTATTTTCTAAACTTGTAGTCACCTGGATTCCAAGGAATCATAAACGGGACAGAACACTCCCTAGATGTGAATAGCTCTCTCTGATGGGAAGGCCATACTCTACAGTAGGAGTAACCTTCTTATGGGAACCATATTGATCCTCTCAAGGTGACAGTGATGGCAACCCCTTTGAATCACTCGTAGAAATAGAACAAAGCCAATAGTCAACCAGACCACACCTTGATCAGGATTCACTTGATTCTGCATACCACATGTGCCTCATGACTCAGTACTTCCTCTCAAAGCTAAATAAAGCTTACATGAGCACCCTGATAAAAGACTGGGAGTCCCTAGGTCCCTTTCTTGGCTCCTTTTCCCAATGCGCATTGATGAAACCTCCTTTCCCTGCTCTTCCGCACCACTTGTCTGTTTAATCAGTGTAGTGGGGTGAGTAATGAAACGTAGTTTACTGGAGCCATTGGCAGAACCCAGCTCTTTGCCCTAACAATCCAGCAGCAACGATGTTTTCATGATTCTGAAGAGGAGCCCAGAACTCTGAATTTAAGAAGGCAGTTCTGGCTTTCTAACAGTATGGTCCAAAGTCACCATGTGAAAAAATAAGAAACTATTGGAAGATGCAAGTAAAAGTGGCAGAACTCAGGGCAGAGATGCAGCTCCGTGCGGGGGAATGGCCTTACATGGTACTCTAGCACAGAAGTGTGTCAGGACTATAGCAGGCATTCAAGGGGACCATAGTCAGGGAGTGCACAGGCTAAGTCAAGAGGCCAGTGAACTACATGTGGAGAATGAAATTATGTCTCTATTATATTTTGTGAATGAAGTTTTGTTGGAATTTGGCCACACCCCTCCCACCTCCACCCTTTGAACAATGCTGTTGGAACCTGAGCAGGCCAGGCCCCCAGGCTAAGCTGCACCCCAAGACAGGCTCATTCCTTTAAGTAACTGCCTGTAGCTGCCATCCTACTAGAACTGTAGAGTTAAAACCACTCAGCAATATGTATCTGCCGGTGTGCATTCACAGACTTATCTAACTCCAGTGCAAAATGTGGACTTTTGTACTGAACATGAACAAGCTTCCTTTCCCTAAACAATACAGTAGAACAACCACTTACACACCATTCGCACTGCTTTGGTAGTGCAATAGACATGGAGAGGGTTTAAAGTATACAGCTGGATAAGTGAGATTTCATGCACTACCAAACCATCTTGTATTAAGGGGCTTGAATATCTATAGATCTTGGTATGGTGATGAGGGGTGGGGCTTCAGGAATCAATCTCTTCTTCCAGTCCTAAGGCAGCTATAACACTTAGGGCAGAAACTATAGCAGGGAAAACATCAACATCATCATCATCAACAACAACAACAACACACACACCTATGTGTTGTTCTAAGAGAAGATTTCCTGGCCTCTGGTATAAAATATGGGCCAGAAGGTAAGGATAAAAACCATGATAGGCTGGGTGTGGTGACGCACGCCTTTAATCCCAGCACTTGGGAGGCAGAGGCAGGCAGATTTCTGAGTTCAAGGCCAGCCTGGTCTACAGAGTGAGTTCCAGGACAGCCAGGGCTACACAGAGAAACCCTGTCTCGAAAAACCAAAAAACCAAAAAACCAAAAAACAAAAAAAACCCCAAAAACAAAATACAAAAAACAAAAAAACCGTGATAGATACTTAGAGACAATATTAAAATGTAGATGAGGTAAGACGGAGTGGGAGAGCTGCTGAGACACACATTTGAAGAAGTGCAGGGTGGGCAGGCCTGCAAGTCTGATAAATATCTGGGGCATGGATTGTACATATTCTGTAGAGGTACTAGACAGCCCCACTGAGGTATTCTGCAGTCTTGGGTTGGTATTTCCTGTGAGACTAATGGTTTGTTCTGGTTTCAGTGACAAGCATCCCCGTGGGCTCATGTGTCTTATGCACTTGGGGCCTCTTCTAGTAACAGTATTTTGGGAGATGGGTTTTGTGGAGAAGTGGGTGTCTTGAACTTTACAGTTCATCCCTGCTTCCTGTTCCATTTCAACTTCTTGTTCAGTCAAGATACGAAGGAGTTTCAGAGCCACAATGCCATGTGCTCTGCCACCTCCCTCACCTCCTCTTGAACTGTGAGCCAAAATGAAGCCGTCCTCCCTTGAGCTGCCTTCCTCAGGTGTCTTGTCACAGCATTGAGAAGGAGAACTAGTACACATTTACAAGCAGAAGAGCGCTCCCAGACATTAAGCTAACCTATCTCATTATCTTTACCGCCCAATGAGAAGGTACGTTGGCTTCCATTTTACAGATCAAAGAAATGACGCTTTACAATTCACCCAAGGAGTGATCTGTCAGACTGCAGGGTTTTGTTTGTTTGTTTGTTTTTGTTTTTTTGTTTTTGTTTTTCGAGACAGGGTTTCTCTGTGTAGCCCTGGCTGTCCTGGAACTCACTCTGTAGACCAGGCTGGCCTCGAACTCAGAAATCCGCCTGCTTCTGCCTCCCAAGTGCTGGGATTAAAGGCGTGTGCCACCACGCCCACCCGGACTGCAGTTTTAACAGTGCCGTTTACAGCTGTGAAGTCGATTACCTAATTGGATGGCTTGCACTGTGGCTTTTAAAGCGCCACTCCCAGTTACAGGTAAGGGAATGTCTGTCCACTGTTTGGACGTTTCTACCAGTTTCTATTTCTCTTTGGTTCCTGTATCAGAGTCAGTTCCTAATCCGTATGCACCTAATCCCATCTGTGGTAACTGAGTATTTTCATTGTCGGTTGCGCCTGGCCAAGGCTTTTGATGAGCTGGGTGAGATAAAGTGCGTGTGCTGGGAATTTATTCACGCTGAAGGATGCTGTCCAGAGCCTGAGGAGGAGATCGAAGCTCAGAGTAAATGAATGCTCTCCAGTTAAGGCTCAGGCCACAGAGCATCCCTCCATGGTCTGAGAGCAAATTCTTTCTAGAGGAGGCTAAGTCCTTTCCTAGATTACGATAGACACTATGAGCTTTAGCAGACTCTGATTTTATCAGCTCAAGGTTGAGTCTATTTCACAGCAAATAGGAAGGGGAAGAACTCCTTACTGGACCCTTTCCCCTCAGTAAGCAGCACTGCAGCATTTCAAAATGCTTCTAACCGGCAGTGTCAGTGCACACCACTTGAGAGGCAGAGGTAGGCAGATCTGAGTTTGAGGCCAGCCTGATTTACAGAGTGAGTTCCAGGATAGCCAGGTCTACACAGAGAAACCCTGTCTCAGAAAAACAAAGGCAAAAACAAACAAACAAACAAACAAAGTGCTTCTAGATGGAAGTGAGAACTGCTTTTGGTTTTTTGTTTGCTTGTTTATTTTTTGTTTTATAGTCGTTGTTTTGAGTTTTTTTGTTTTGTTTTGTTTTTACTATTTCAAGAAAGGCAAGGTAGTGTGTGTAGTCTTTGCCTAGTCTGAGATTATTTTCTTGCAAAGATAGTAAATTTATCTTAAACATAGTAAATAATAATTCTAGAAGACAGCCACTTATAAACATGTTGGTCTCGGAGTCTCTTTTAGCACCTAGCTCTCCCCTCAGCTTCTTGCCTAGCTGCTCAGGATGGGTAGAATAATGTCTGCCCAGAGTCCTGTGTGTAATCCCCAGTGGTCTGCATACTGGCTTCCATGGGAGCCTCAAGGCTGTATTCTTTCTCCCTCAAGCCATAGCCCTCAGGTCTTAGCAGTCTGGGCCAGGTCACGTGGTGGCTCCAGTTTCCCCCAGAGAAGACCCTCTATCTCCATCTCTCTAGCTGCTCCTCTTATCTGTGAACTCCATTTTCCACAGATTCAACCAGCTGAAGATTTAAAATATTTAGGTTAAAAGAAAAAACCCACATCTATTGAACGTGTACAGATTTTTGGGGTCATTATTCCTTAACAATATCCTTTAGTAGCAGTGTGCACATTGTATTGGGCATTGTAAGGAATCTAAAGATGACCTGAAGTGTAGGGGTGGATGGACATAGTGTCTCAGTCATAAAAAAAACGCTCAAAAATGATTGTTTGAGGGGCTGGAGACACAGCGCCAGTCTTGCTGCTATGGGCGCTTGCTGCTCTTGCAGAGGATCCGAGATCAGTTCCCAGCACCCACATAAAGCAGCTCACAAACTTGGAGCTGTAACTGGAGCTCCAAGGCCTCTGACATCCTCTGGCCTCTATGAACACCAAGACAGAGGTATGCATACAATCACACGGACACATAGAACTGAAATAAAATCTTTTTAAAAAAACTCATCCTATTGAAAAAACATACAAATGATGTGTTTTCCTCATTTCATGTTATACAGCCTCTGCCTCTTGTTTCTCTCTTTCTTTTTTAAACATCAAAACATTTTAATTACATTGATTTCCCTATTGTGTAAAGATGTAGGCATCCATTAAGAGGCAAGCAAGGAGATCTGAGGACAGTTAGCGAAATTGCTTCTTTCCTTCTCCAAAGGAGCTCCAAGGATTGAGCTCACTCTGCCAGGCTTGGCTACAAGTCTCTTTACCTGTGCTGGGCCATCTTTCCCCTTTTAAGGTTTTGAAATCGACCCTTCCTATTTTGAAAACAGAATTAAAGTGAGAGACCTTTTTTTTTTTTTTTTTTTTTTTTTTTTTTTTATGAGGAGACATCAACCCTCCAGGAGAACAGGGTCAAATCAGCTCTGGAAATGGAAGCCTGCGGCACTAGTTCTGGATAGACACGGTTTGGGGTTGCATGAAACGAACTCTGTCCCAGGTGACTCCAGCTTCAAACTTCACAACTTTGCACTGAGGTTTGATTTTTATCTCATTTTTACAAATCTTTGACAATGGCTGTGTGAAGTTCCCAAAAGTAATCGGTGAGTTTAAAATAATTTCAACCAAAATCTTAACATGATTTTTCCTTGGCACTTGACAAGCTGATTGTAAAATTCACAAAGAACATGTTTAAGAATAACCAAGATAATTGTCGCAAAGGGAGATGGAGTAGGCAAGATGTCTCCCACCTGAGAAGGGGATGGATCAGAAGCCTGAGGTAATTAAGAGGGCATGGTATTGACTCAGGGTCAGATTTTTTTTCTTAAAAAATTGCTTGGTGTATAGAGATGGGGTTTCATGGCAAAGCAGATAGAGGTGGTATTTCAGCTCAGTGGGAAAAGGGAAGATTATTAAATACATGAAACTTGGAAATGTGAGACCTGAGGTCGCCATTTTGTATCAGAGACAGACAGAAACACACACATGTAAAAAAAAGTCATAAAAATTAGAAGAAATAATCATCTTAATATATGATAGAAGACTTATAAACCCAAGATCAAAAATAAAAAAATTAAATGCCATAGAAGAAAAAATGACAACTATGACATAAAAGTCTCCTCTACAATGAGGCACTATCATGTCAAACTTTTAGCAATAGAGAAAGTAAGAAAAACTTACATCTCATAAGGCAAAAGATTAGTTAAAACATAGAACAATGCATATAAATTACTAAGAATTAAACATGCCAATTTAAAAACGGTCACAAATATACCTAGCTTGTTTTTCAAAGAGGATCTTTAAATGAGCAATAAACATAAGTCTCAGCCAGGCATGGTGGTAAAGGCAGCTGAGGTAATAAGATGCAAAGACCAGTCTGGGCTATATGGCCTTCCTCCAAAAAAAAAAAAAAAAAAAATTACCCAATTGCTTTAGTAAAGAAGGAGATTTAGATTAAAGAACACGGTTAGGTTGACAATGCTCTCTAACAAAAACCCAAATACCAGACATGGGAAGCCCTCTTTTGAGTAGTTGGCTAAGGCTATCCAAGGGACTTTCCAGTCATATAGGCTGATGCTTCTGTCCCCCAGCGATAGAAGGTAAATCCCTATGGCTGAAGACACCATGCACTTCAGAAGCAAGACCCAGAGCCCCTGAGCTGCAACTAACCTAAATACCTCCTCCCTAAGGGCCAACTTTCGTGGTACCAGGAGCTGCAAAGCATCATGTGAGCTTCCAAAGGGATGAGTTAGACAACAGCACTATCTAGCTATGACCTCTACCAACCACATCAACCACCAGGGTGGCATGATAACCCTAAGGGTGCAGTACCCTGTGGTGCAGCTCACATACCTTGGCAGTAACCAACAGCTTTCCAATTGGACTTTAGACCCAGTAAACAAGAATGGAACCATTCCTGGTACGGGAACACTAGCCAACTACCTGGTGCTAGTGAGGTCATGTTGGTTATTTGAGGATAATCTACAGTCATGTTAGTTATTGGAGGATAAGCTACAGCCCAGGGTGATCTTAACAATAATCTATAAACATGTCTTTTACCCTCAGGTAAATGTGGTCTTTATTATTCATCAAGGAAACCTTTTATGTATTAAATGGAGACCATTATAAAAAACTACAACCAATCAAGCGCTTTGTTTTGGAGCCCAGTCCCAAAGGAAACACTTAAAAAACACCCCCACATCTAAGGCTCAGGAAACATTTCTGAAAAGAGAGTGGAAATATTGTAAAATCAAAAGAGTCAAGGGGTTTGATGTGAGATTGTGCCTCATTAGTAACATTGGAAGCTGTGCCCATGAAGTCTCATCAAGGAAGGGCACACCAATTGACTGTTTAGTGCTACACACTTAGTCCTAAAATATACATACAAGTAACAATATGTAGTTGGAACAGGTTATGTTTATGAATATATGTATGTACATATGTGATGAAATAATTGTTAATGAAAATAGAGGCCATGAATGTGAAGGTAATGGGGAGGGGCATGTGGTAGGGTTTTGAGAAGGGAAAGAGAAGCAAACAAAAAGCAGGGAAAGGAAATTATAAAGCCTAAGGTAACCTTGTCAGGGCCCAGCAATACAGCTCTTCCTCCCACTCATGGCAGCAGGCATGGAACCTGTCCTGGTTAGATTTTTGTTGACTTGACACAAGCCAGAGTCATCTGGGAATAGGAACTTCACTTAAGAGAATATGTCCATTGGCTTGGCCAATAGAGAAGTTTGTGGTACATTTTCTTAATTAATGACTGACAGGAGAGGGACCAACCCACTGTGAGCAGTGCCACTCCTGTTCCCCAGTTGAAAAAGGAAACAGGATAAGAGGTCCAAGGGAGCAAGCCAGCATACAGCATTTCTCCATGGCTTCTGCTTGGGTTCGGGCCCTTGCTTCCCTCATAAGAGACTACAACTGCAAACTGAAATAAATTTCTTTCTTCCCACAGAACAACAACAATAACAAAACAAAAACAAGATCATGGTCTTTATTTCTACCCATAATACCCACTGTGGGCCATCTGGTCTTTTGAGCCATAGAACTTTATGCTTGTAATATGTGTCATTTAAACAACAAAGTCACAAAACTGGGGTAAAAGATGTCATGGGACACAACTGTGCGCTTCCCAGGATGAGTCTAACACCATATTTGAGGCTGGGGGGGGGGGAACACCCACTCCTACCATTTGTGACTTTTTATTTTATTATTATTTTGTTGTTGTTGTTTTGTTTGTTTTTTCAAGTCAGGGTTTCTCTGTGTATTTCTGGCTGTCCTGGAACTCACTCTGTAGACCAGACTGGCCTCAAACTCAGAAATCTGCCTGCCTCTGCCTCCCAAGTGCTGGGATTACAGGCATGCACCACCACTGCCCGTTATTATGTTTTTAAACTGAGTGTCAGCAGATTGTCTTTTCAGGGATAGTTAAAACCATCTGCAGGAAAATGTGTGTGTGTGTGTATGTCTGTGTGTGTGTGTATGTCTGTGTGTGTGTATGTCTGTGTGTGTGTCTGTGTGTGTCTGTGTGTGTGCATGTGTCTGTGTGTACCTCATGTGTCACTCCTCAGAACATCAGGACACCAAACACCTTGCTTTTTCAGTCAGGGTCTCTCACTAGGACCTGGGACTTGTAAGTTAGGTTGATTAGTCAGTGAGCCCTCAGGACATTCCTGTCTTTACTTCTCCAGAGCTAAGATTACAAACTTGCTGGCTTTTTAATATGTGGGCTTGCAGGGTACAATTGCCATCATAGTAGTTTCCTTGGTTGTCTAGTGTTAAGATTTGAGGTTCTCTCATCTCTCATGAATGTGTGGCAAGTACTTTACTCACTGAACTATCCCTCCAGTTAATCACTTAAAAAAATAAAAAGAAATCTAGGATGGAGAGATGGCTCAGCGGTTAAGAGCACTTACTGCTCTTCCAGGGGTCCTGAGTTCAAATCCCAGCAACCACATGGTGACTCACAACCATCTGTAATGGGATGCCCTCTTCTGGTGTGTGTGAAGACAGCAATGTATAGTCACATATGTAAAATAAATAAATCTTTAAAAATGGTGAAAAACAATCTGTCAGTAACTTGAATCCCAGAGAATCTAATGCCTTCTTCTGGTCTCTGCAGACACCAAGCATGTATATGGACACCAGGTGTTAAATAAAAAAATTAAAATTAAAAAAATATTCTTCTTAAAACCTACAAGTTTGAACTTGGTTGGTGAGAGATTGCCACACATTTCCATGAAGGGTTCTCTATGTGCAAAATAGATTCTCTCAGGACTGAACCCAGCTTATGCATGCTCCAAATCAGAAGGAACAGTGCCTCTGGGGCCCATAGCACATGCAGATTACAGACGTGTGGGCTGGTGAGAGTTTGTGAGAGAGGCTGCAGGCAGGGCTCAAGCCCTGGGTGGCAGTTGCTAGCGTGATAGATTTGTGCTGGACTCCAATTATTGATTTTTGCTGGACTCCAATTATTGGGAATGGAAATGTGAGCCTGGAGAAGGCACAGCCATCCGCATTGGCAGCTGACTCTCAGCTCCACAGTAAACTCAGCCCACACAGGCAGATGAGCCACAGAAATGTATGAGCCCCAAGGAACATGTGTGACGAAGGCTGCTCAAAGGAGGCGATACATTGTGCAGGGCCGACTGTTGAATACCATGTTAGGGTTTCTCCAGTGGTCCCAAGACTTAGAGATTACATCTTCAACACATCAGTAACTTAGCCCCTGGTTAGCAGGAGTGCACTGGGGCATGACTAATCTGCGGATGAAAGTGTCTTTGTGGGGATTAACTTTAATGAAAAGAAAAGGGATAGTTATTCAGGGTTGGAATTCCTCCACAAATCAAAGGGCACACTGGCACAACAGGTTTATAAGGTAAGAATGAGGCCATTGTGGGAAATTAAGGAATAGCCACTTTATATAAATCACAGGTCGGGGCTCTTTGGTTGTGGGTTCCATGGGAATTGGGACTTCAAGTTTTTCAGGTGTATTTAGGGAGGCTGAGCAGTCCTTAAAGAAAACCAAATGTCCTGTGTCCATATTAACCCTTTCTCAGTGGCTTCCCGGTGCATGGCAACTCGCCCATTGTATCTGCAAGAGAGAACTCCCTGCTTACTCCAAATATAGTGTGCAGAATCCACCCTGAACCTGTTGCCTACCCTGTGGGCCCCTCTCGTAGTTGGTGGCAATGACTGTCCTCAGTCTTATTAGCCCTGTAAGAAAGACACTTCTCTGCTCCTCACAGTGAAAACAGGTCAAGCCAGGATGAGCCAGAGATGAACTTCCCTTTACAACTGATCATTTTTACTCCCTCATGGTTTCCAAGTCACACCTCATTGATGTGACACTCTGAGGATACATATCACTAACTCTTGTCTAAACTTCACGACTTGAATTTCATGATGAAGAAACTACCAGACTGAGAAGAATTCCATGAAGCAACAGGCTCGTTCTTTAATACAGGGGTTGAAGAACCATTTTGGATTAAGAAAGACCAAAAAGATATGACAGCCTAGCTAGGCTGGAGTTTTGCCACAATGAAAGTGCAGCCACAATGAGGGCAGACACTGTTGGTACACATGAATCTGCCTTACAAGCTAGGAAATATTAAGAGTATGTCTTCAATCTTAAATTTCCTAAATTTCATAACTATAACACTTATGTAAGAGAGTTCTTGTTTTGTATTTTTTCTTTCCTCTTATTTATTTATTTTTACACTCCATATTTTATTCCCCTCTGCCCTGTCCACCCTCCAACTGTTCCACATCCCATACCTCCTGCCCACCTCACCCCCACCCCCAGTCTCCACGTGGATGTCCCCACCCCCCACCCCACCAGACCTCCCCACTCCCTGGGGCCTCCAGTCTCTTGAGGGTTAGGTGCATCATCTCTGAATGAACACAGAGCAGGAAGTCCTCTGCTGTATGTGTGTTGGGGGGGGGGGCTCATATCAGCTGATGTATGCTGTCTGTTTGGTGGTCCAGTGTTTGAGAGATCTCGGAGGTCCAGATTGAGACTGTTGGTCCTCCTACAGGATCACCCTTCTCAGCTTCTTTCAGCCTTCCCTAATTCAACCACAGGGGCCAGCTGCTTCTGTCCATTGATTGGGTTCAAATACCTACATCTGACTCTTTTAGCTGCTTGTTGGGTCTTCCAGAGTGTGGTCATGCTAGGTCTTGTTTTGTCTTGTGGATTTGTATTGTCTGGTTTTTTTGTTTTGTTTTGTTTTGTTTTTGTTTTTGTTTTTGTTTTTGTTTTTGTTTTTGTTTTTGTTTTTGTTTTTGGAACTGACCTAGGGCCTCATGTTTGTTTGGCAAGCCCTCTACTCTTCAGCTATGGTGCCAGCCCATAAAATGCTATTCTTGTTTGTATAGAATACACAATACACATGGAAATTTGGGGGTTCACGTTGGTGGTGTCTACATCTGAGACCCAAAATATTCGTGGGCAGGCAAGATAGCCCAGTGAGTAAATAGCTTGCTGTATAAACCTTGTGTTCTCATCACCAACACTCATGTAAAAAGCCAGGGGGGTCATATGTCTGTAGTTCCTGACTGGGGAGTGGAGAAAGTAGACCTCTGGGTGCTTACTAGCAAACCATCCTAGCGTGTCAGCATAGGCCATGTTTGATAAGAGAGCTAACGCAAAAACTGAGATGTAGTATGATTGAGGAAGACACTCAGTGAGACAGAGAAGCATGCATCACAGTGACCAAGTGGCCCGCAGGGAGAAGGGCTGTCCCCTAGCTTCCTGCCCTTACCCCTTTACCCCATCCAGGTCCCCAGTCCATGGCACGGAGCTGCTTGCATTCAGGGAAGTTGGTCCTCTCTGGAAACACCCCAGTGACATGCTCAGACACATGCTTTACAGATCTCTCTGGAGCCAGGCAACATCAACCATCCCATACAAAGAGGATGGGAGATACAGTGAGATACAAGCTAACCATTTGTGCCCCTTGATGGAAATTGTGCAGGAGTTCATTGTACTGTTGTTACAGCTTCTGGGTAAGTTCCAAATGTTTTCGACATAAAAGGCAACAAAACTAGGCAAAACCTAAAACAAAAGCAAAAATAAAAATAAAAACAAACAAAAACAAAAACAAACCCAAAAACATCCCCCCCAAAAGTTACATTTTAACAATAGTAAAAGCAGGGAAAAAATGCATACCATCTTTGAGCCCTGCCTAAATTCCTGTTGTTGCAGTTAGTCAACCTATGTGAGAGAGAGAGAGAGAGAGAGAGAGAGAGAGAGAGAGAGAGAGAGAGAGAGAGAGAGATGAAAGAAATGCTTCAGCCAGCATCCACTAGAAATGCCTTTGTCTTTGATTTTCTTACATACCAGCATGTACAAATATAGACAGACCTACAGTCCTCACACTGTCCTGTCTGGAGCTGGGGAGGAAATTCTTTTCAACCCACTGTTTTGTTCTGTTGGTTTTTTGTTTTGTTTTGATAGATTGGCTTTGTGTCTTACAGACTTGCAAGATGGCTGCTGCACTTCCTGACATCATGAATCCTTTCCAGGAGGGAAGTGCGTTGAAAATAAAGACAGAGCAAGAGGAACATTGTCCCAGAAGCCTTTGTAGTGCAGTTAAGGGGAAATAAGACCAAAATGTGTCTGTTTTCTAGTCACCTCTTCCCATGAAATGACTGATCTAGTGTCAGAAACTGAGACTGAACCCCGAGGCTGGTTCTGGTTCAGTTTGTCTGCTTGCTCTACGTGGTTTTGTACAGACCTCTCTACCGGTCTTGGTCAGTCTGTTTCCTCAATGTGAAACAAGAAATTGAAAGTGGCTTGTTATCCCAGGTTCTTCTCTAGGAACAAATCTGTGATTGCTTTTTGGTTTGGTTTTGTTTTATTTGTCTGAAGTGCACAAAAATCTCTAATTTAAACTACCTTAAACAATTGGTATTTCTCTCCCCGCCCCCTTATTTTCTGAGCCAGGGTCTCACTGTTTCTCAGGCTGATCTTGGACACATGGACTCAAATAGTTTGCCTGCCTCAATCACCCATGTACCTAGGACTGGAGGCTTATGTCCTCACACCTAGCTCAGAAAATGTATTATCTCACAGAAGAGGAAAGCTGGGCAGCCTTACAAGGCTGTCAGCAAGGTAGGCACTTTTCCTGTTCCATCTGCTCACCTAGTGTGGCAGTTTGAGTAGGAGGCCCCTGTACATTCATGTGTGTGAGTGCTTGGCCCATAGGGAGTGGCACTATTAGGAGGTGTGGCCTTGTTGGAGGAAGTGTGTCACTGTGGGGATAGGCTTGGAGGTCTCCTCATATGCTCAGGCTCCACCCAGTACAGATGACTGTCTCCTCTTGGCTGCCTGCAGATGACGATGTGGAGCTCCTCCAGCACTGTGTCTGACTGCACAGTGCCTTGCTTCAAGCCATGAAATATTAATGATGGACTAAACCTCTGAAACTGTAAGCCAGCCCTACTGTTACAGTTGCCTTGACTATGGTGTTCCTTTGCAGCAATGAAACCCTAAGACACCTGACTACTACTACTACTACTACTTCTTCTTCTTCTTCTTCTTCTTCTTCTTCTTCTTCTTCTTCTTCTTCTTCTTCTTCTTCAGAATTCTCTTTCTTTTGTTTTTTGTTTTTTGTTTTTGTTTTTGTTTTTCGAGACAGGGTTTCTCTGTGTAGCCCTGGCTGTCCTGGCACTCACTTTGTAGACCAGGCTGGCCTCGAACTCAGAAATCCGCCTGACTCTGCCTCCCAAGTGCTGGGATTAAAGGTGTGCGCCACCACGCCCGGCTGACACCTGACTTCTTATGAAACACGCATGCAGCTATTGTGGGTCAGGAGTGTGCACAGGGTACATGGGAGTTGGAACACTGTCACCCAGTCCTCTTGACTAGAGAGCCAATTTCCCTAGAAGTCTGCAGGCAGCTGCGCTCTTTCACTTATCTACACAGGATTGGCAAGGAGTATGGAATAGCCCACTAGGTTTAGGCTAAGACAACTAGACAAATCAGCTGTGCTCACACAAGCTTCGGGTTGCCAGCGGTTCTGGATCCTTTACTTATAATGGGAGCTTGTTTTGGAAAATAATTTTTCTTCCAGAAGCCACAGTATGGTTCATACATATCAAAGGCTCACACACATATGGTTGCCTCATCCCCTCAATCAGCACTGACCACTTCCACCTTAGGCAAGGAAATATCTCCCTTATTGACTGCTCCAAGAAACAGGGAGAAAGCACACAGGCCTAAAAAAGCATGGGTGCCCTTGGAGTTTGTGCACTGTAACTATTGACTCATTTACATCCATGTCTTAATTTAACAAATATTTATTGAGTATATACAACCTCCCAGGTTCTGATAAAAGCTGTAGTCTCTGATCTTAAGTAATTTACAGTCTGATGGTTGAAACAGACACATGAACAATTAGAGTAAATATTACTAATGGTTAGAGTCAGGAGGAAGGAATATTTAAACACTGGGTGACATCATAAAGGGAAATTGCAACTGACTCAGTGGTCTGGATTTTCATTATATTAGTCATGTTATAAAATATGGACAAGATGGTGCATGTATATGTGTGCGTGTGCATATGTTCATGTTGTGTGCTTGTATGTATGTGCTCTGTGTGTATATATGTACCTGAGATAACATTGTTTCCCTCCAATAGATGTGTGTATGTGTGTATTTGTGATTGTGCGTGTGCATGTGTGTGTGTGATTTTTCACAGAGTGAAATGATAGTGTCTGCTCTGTGAGTCTCATAACTCAGTTTCATTGTTTCCTGTCCTGGAGCTTTTCCATGTATTTCCACCTGCCAGTGTTTGCAGATAAAGGGCAACTCTTTCAGTGTGGTTCTGAACAAGTTAGCATAACAGATGAATAATGTGTCCAGTACCATGCCATATGTCCTATAATGTATAGGCATGTATATTTTATATATGTATATTATATTATTCTTGTAGCAGTCATACACAGTGGGACTATGGAGGAGAAAGGACTGAAAACTCAGCGTTGTAAAACAAACATGAAATTTAGGTAAATTTACAAAGATGTGTGGTCTGATGATATGACTCAATGACAGAGCATCTTCCCAGGCACTTGCAGATAGTACTGACACAATGAGCTGGACACTGTATCAATCATCTATAAAATGTTTTTAAAACTAAAGAAGGCAGTCACAAAAACTAGTAAGTAAAAAGGGTTATCAAGAACAGAAAAAAAACGGAATGGCTGAGCAGCACCTGAAAAAATGCTCAGCATCCTTAATCATCAGAGAAATGCAAATCAAAACAACCCTGAGATTCCATCTCACACCAGTCAGAATGGCTAAGATCAAAAGTTCAGGTGACAGCAGATGCTGGCGAGGATGTGGAGAAAGAGGAACATTCCTTCATTGTTGGTGGGATTGCAAGCTTGTACAACCACTCTGGAAATCAGTCTGGCGGTTCCTCAGAAAATTGGACATAGTACTACCGGAGGATCCAGCAATACCTCTCCTGGGCATATATCCAGAAGATGTTCCAATCAGCAAGAAGGACACATGCTCCACTATGTTCATAGCAGCCTTATTTATAATAGCCAGAAGCTGGAAAGAACCCAGATGCCCCTCAACAGAGGAATGGATACAAAAAATGTGGTACATTTACACAATGGAGTACTACTCAGCTATTAAAAAGAATGAATTTATGAAATTCCTAGGCAAATGGTTAGACCTGGAGGGCATCATCCTGAGTGAGGTAACACAATCACAAAAGAACTCAAATAATAAGTACTCACTGATAAGTGGATATTAGCCCAGAAACTTAGTATACCCAAGATATAAGAGACAATCTGTAAAACACATGAAACTGAAGAAGAACAAAGACCAAAGTGTGGACACTTTGCCCCTTCTTAGAATTGGAAACAATTACCCATGGAAGGAGTTACAGAGACAAAGTTTGGAGCTGAGACAAAAGGATAGACCATCTAGAGACTGCCATATCCAGGGATCCATCCCATAATCAGCCTCCAAACGATGACACCATTGCATACACTAGCAAGCATTTGCTGAAAGGACCCTAATATAGCTGTCTCTTTTGAGACTAGGCCAGGGCCTAGCAAACACATAAGTGGATGCCCACAGTCAGCTCTTGGATGGATCACAGGGCTCCCAATGGAGGAGCTAGAGAAAGTATCCAAGGAGCTAAAAAGATCTGCAACCCTGTAGGTGCAACAACATTATGAACTAACCAGTACCCTGGAGCTCTAGCTGCATATGTATCAAAAGATGGCCTAGTTGGCCATCACTGGAAAGAGAGGCCCATTGGACTTGCAAACTTTATATGCCCCAGTACAGGAGAACGCCAGGGCCAAAAAGTGGGAATGGGTGGGTAGGGGAGTGGGGGGGAGGGTATGGGGGACTTTTGGGATAGCATTGGAAATGTAATTGAGGAAAATACGTAAAAAAAAAAAAGCAAAGCACAATAATTAATAAAGAAAGAGGCCATGGATTTAAAGAGAGAGCAAGAATGGGCATGTGGGAAGGTTTGGAGGAAGGGAAGGATGGGAGAAATGTGATTATAGTAGTAGAATCTTAAGAATAAAATGTAAAAACAAACAAACAAAAAAAACAGATAAAAAGATCCTAAACTAAATATAGAACTGCTGGAAGTATAAGCATGAAAATTGAAATATAAAATGTAATGGGGCAGTTAGGTACCAGGTTAGGTATAGCTGTAGAAATGACCTGTAAAACGGAAGGCAAGTGAGAAGAAATTCTGAGACTATAAAGCAAAGAAAGATGGTCTGAGTGGACCAAAAAAGGAACATGGACCTTTATAATGTCTATAAAGGACACACCATAGATTCAAAATATAAATACATTGACAGTAAATAGAAGGAAATACAACATACAACTGCTTAAGGAGTGACATAAAAGAATCATAGTGACTTTATAGTGTGAGACATAATCGAATTCAAGGCAACAGATGTTAGTAGACTGAGGGGAATGTTCCTGATAGCATCAAGACAGAGTGGGAAGGCACAATTATAAATCAGATACAACTATAACACCTCTCCAAATACATTGGCAAAACCTCACAGAATAAGAAAGAAAAACAGGCTTTATCTATTATATTTATAAATTTTAAGAATATCCTTCCAAGCCAGGCAGCAGTGACTCACATTAATCCCAGCAACTCAAGAGGTAGAGGCAGGCAGATCTCTGTGAGTTCGAGGCCACCATGATCTACAAAGCATGTTCCAGGACAGCTAGGGCCACACAGAGAGACCCTGACTCGAAAAACCAAAGACCAAGCCAAACAAAACAAAAATCAAACCAAAGAATAGGCTTCCATTAGCTGACTGAGGACCCTGAGGCCACAGTTAGTGCCAGCTTGAGCTGTTGTAACATAGGGAGGAGATAATGGGTTCCATTTGGTGATGACGGGGGGAGGGGGACTTCTTGTGATGGGTGTCTGTGAGAGCCAGTCACAATGTGGACTTCTCTAAGGACACAGAACAGTATATCTAGAAATGCCTAATGGCAAGTTTTATATGGTGTATTCTTTTAAAATTGAAAAAAAAAGTAGGAAAAATATCATGAGAATGAATAACCCATTGTTACAATTGTCAGACACTTAAGAAAAAATTGATCAGTGGTATACAGATGACTAACAGGTACTGAAAAAGAAGCTGAGCGTGATTAGCCATTCTAGAGATGCAAACCAAAACCAAGATACCCGCACTTCCGACTCGCATGGCTGTAATTGACTAGAGATACTCAGGATCAGTGAGTGTGTGGAGAGATTAGTATCTTCATGTGTTGCTAGTGAGGATATAGAGTTATATGGCTTGATGATTTTTTTTAAATGTAAATGTATGCTTAGCATATAACCCAGAAAATTCACTGTTATCTATTCAAGAAAGATTTGTCCATACAGGTTTGTATAGACAGCATCATTAGTAATAGCTGGTCATGAACAAGTGGGCAAGTGGCTGAGGTGACTCCATGCAGTGGATTGACAGAGCAGAGCAAGCATGCAGGTCCTGAACATGCGGCAACATGGGTCACATTAACTGCCTTTTATATTTATTTACATCAGTTCCCCTTCCCTGACCTCCAAGTCCTCACACGTACCTCTCCTTCCCTCTCTCTCTGTTAGGTGTGTTTGTGTGTCTCCCTAAATACATAAATACAACATGCTAAGTCCACATATGTTACTGGTATGTATATGTCCTCAGGGATGACCATTTGGCAGTGGACATTAGTAACTTTTATAGTTGCTGTGTCATGGAGACTGACATAAACAACTGGGAAGGAGGAGGAAAGACCACCATTGAATGGCTTCAGCTCATAGTTCTTGGTTGAATTGATTCTGGGCCTGTGGCAAAGCTCAAGAGGTAATTTTCTAAAATACTTGTTTTATTATTTATGTGTATGGATGTGTGTGCACATATATGCTCAGGATCCCTCAGAGGAAAGAAGAGGGCCTTGGAGCCTCTGGAACTGAAGTAATAGGTAGTTTTGAGTCACATGCTCAAAACTGTAGCTGTAGGTCCCAGGAACTGAACTTGGTTCCTCTGAAGTACAAGCTCCTAACCACTGAGCCACCTCTTCAGGCCCACGATGCTTCTTAACAGCATGGCTTTAGGTAAATAGGAAACAGAGGGTGAGAAAGGGACCCATAATGACCTATAAAGTCATGCTCCTTGGGACCTGCTTCTGACAGCTAGGTGCCACATCTAGAACCCCCCAGAAGAGTGTCTCTAGCTGGAAACCAATCAAGCACTCAGTATATGAACCTTCAAACCATAACAACCACAGATGTGCATGGAGCGGTATTCAGGATACTCCAAACTCAGGATGATGACTACTTCTGTGTTGAAGACTTTTGGGCCACTGGTTGGGAAAAATATATCAGGTTCATATGCCCTGGTTTTTTGGTTAATGACGTAAACTTACATGAGATAAGTAATAGTTTTAACTGTCAACTTGACCTAATCTACAGTCACCTAGGAAGAGAGTCATAATGAGGGATTGTCTGGACCAGGTTGGCCTGTGGACATGTCTGGGGAGGACTGTCTTGATTACAGTAATTGGTGTGGGGAGATCTAGCCAGCTGCATGCAGCACCATTCCCCAGCTTTGATCCTAGTCTGTGTAGGATGGAGGAACTGGGCTGTAAGAGTGTGTGTGCCTCAGTTCATTTCTCTCTGTCCTCGACTGTGGATGTAATGTGACCAGCTGCTCCAAAAATCCCAGAACTGGAGGGCTCCCTGAAATTCTTTATGTCTGACTGTAGCTCCCGGATTTTATTTCTCACTATCCTGGATTGGTTGACGTAGAAACAGCATTCTTCTTGGAGGAACAGGCAAAGACCACCTTCTTTAGCTGTCAGGACATCTAGGCCCCGTCGGTTCTGAAGCACCACATTGCCAAAGAATTGATCTGGAAAACCCAAATCTTAACAAATTGCTGTGCAGCTGGGCTTTCTAGGAATCCTCGAACGACTCCTATGAAGAGTGAATGGGTAGCACTCAGCAGAGGTCTGGCCAGCACTGAGCCTCATTCCAGAACAGGACTCTTGTCCCACTCCAAAAATGACCCGTGTGTGTGTGTGTGTGTGTGTGTGTGTGTGTGTGTATTCCTGCATGAGCATGTGTTTGTGCAGGTGAGTGTGATTGTGGAGGGCAGATGTCAATATCAAGTGTCTTTCAAGTGTCTTTCTATGTCACTTTCGATCTTTCTATGTCACTTTCCTCTGGCTGCCTTCACCTCCCACATCTGGCTTTTTAAATGGATACTGGAGACTGAACTTGGGGTTCCTGCTTGCAGGGCAAACAACTTATCAAGTGAGCCATGCACACTGCCCCCTTGCCTACTTTTGTAAATCAGGTTTTGTTAGAGAGCAGACATTACTTGTTCATTCATGTGTTGCCTGTGGCTACATTCCTGTTGCAGTGGTACAAAGCCATTTCCCATCTGGCCTTTAAAAGTTCCAGCTTGTTAGCCCTCTGGACCCTCTCCAGCTTTAGGGGGTGGGGTGGAGAGAAGAGAGGCATGATCAGAATTTTGAGCTGACAAGACTCAAGAAATGACATGGGCTAGGAGCTTGGAAACTTAGGATACAGATCTGGTGTGGAAGAGAGCGCAAGATCTGTAGGGTTCGAAGCATTTTCTATTTGTACTAAATGGTTTTTGGTTTTACGCTGTGACCAAAGATAGAGGTCATTTTGCATGAGAGCCTATTGTGTTTTAGAAGAGCAAAGTGAAATGCTGCACGTTCTTTGTCTTCCTCCTCCTCCAAACTTACTTCTGTATTGGTTAATCTTCATTGTCAACCTGACAGCATTTGGAATCAAGTAGGAGGCAAACCTGTGGGTATGTCCAGGGATGGTTAACTGAAGAGGGAGACCCACCCTGAAGGCTAACTGTAAATCGTTCTACTTCATTGGCTGGGGTGGCACACTGACTAGAAAGGGTACTGGATAAAGCTAAGACTAGCTCATCACTCTCACATCCCGGCTGAGGATACTGTATGCCCGGTTGCCTCAAACTGTTGCCACAGGGCGAGCTCTCCTTTGCTGTAGCATCTTCCTCACCACACAGACAACAGCCTCAAACTATGATCCAGAATCACATATTCCTTTTCTAAGTAGCTTTTGTTGGGAATTTTGTCACAGCAGAGAGTCAAATGATTAATATATCACCTGAGGCAGCATCCAGTTTCAAGATTTACAGGGTTTCTTCTCTTGTATCCAGCTAAGACTTTCTCTAAATCAAGATTTCCCTTTCTCCCTCTGATTTCCACTCCAGAAATTCCTGTGGAAAAAAAAAAAAAAGACCAAGTCATTTTGTTCTTTGCTATGTCCCCAGAACTGAACCCTGGGCTTAGTGTTTGCTGTCTGAGACTCCTTTAGCGTCACGTCCATAGTTGGCCCCTGACTTCTCTCTCATCACACAAAGCACAATGCCAGACAAAGATGGAGCGCCCGCAGCCATAGGGAGCTGCAAGACTGGAATGAGTGAGGGCCCGGCCCCTGGGGGCAGCTGCCAACTGCCCTGTGATAGGCCCATGTTGTTCAAAAAATGCAGACCATCCAGATTTTATGTGATTTAAAATTCTGGCAACTGAACTAAACTTTTAAAAACAGCCTTCTGAGAGGCCAAACAAAACACATAACACATCTGTGCACTGGATCCAGCCCCGGGGGCTGCCAGTTTGCAACCTCTGCTAAGATCCAGATGGATGGAATCTAAAGCTGTCCTCTGATCTACCAACCCACTTACCCTATCAAAAGAGGAACATGGTTAGATGTGGTTTGGATTATCAAGGTTTCCTAAGAAAAGATGGTCCTTTGAACCCGAATTTGATGCTGGACTTCAAGGCTGGCCCCAGGACAGAGGAAATTCAGCTAGCCTGTCATCCAATGAACATTCCTTTGTACCTGGCAGTGCCAAGAATAGTGCAGCCCTTTGGGTAATGGCTAGAGATCAAAGATTTAAAATGTGCTGCCCCCACACCCAGACCCCTAGTCAGGCCCTGCTTCCTACCCTGCCCCCTCTTTGGGGCCCAGCTCCAATCTGGAGTCTATCCATCCCACTGGCAGCACACCTCACAGTCCCTTCTACACCAGCTGCTTCCCTGACTTCCTGGAAACCTGACCACCCCCAAGGACACGGAAGGTGCCATCCTCCTCTTTGGTACAGCTTTGTCATAGGGGCTTTTCACCAATCCCTGCTGCCTGCCCACAGTAGCCCTGAAAGTCAGCCCAGTGACCAGGGTGCTCACTGTCTATACCAGCTACTTTTTGTTTGCTTGCTTGCTTGATCTATTATGTGATCCTTCAGTATTTATTTACCTGCTCACTCCCCGAATGCATGCTTTTTCCCACAATGCATTTCAAAGCACTTGTAAAGAGCAGTTCTGTTTAACATGCACATCATTAACATCTGAGACCTATTACTGCTCTTTTTTTCCTTTTAAGATAAAATTTGTCTCCAATGAAATGCACAAATCTTAAGTAAACAGCGACAGAGCAGAGCTGGGGGAATGCATGCTTACAGGGTAATGCAAATTCCTGTCAAACTGTAGAACATTGCCATCATCTGCAGGAGTTTGCTAATGCCCTTTCCCAGTCACGGTCTCTACCTCACCTAAGAAGTCCAGCCCGGTTCTCTGAGTTTCACCTGTTGCAAAAGCTCATCTAGGTAAATCTGCAGATCTGCTGATCTGAGAGAGGCTGCTCACAGTGTATCTGAGATGCATCACGGTGTTTGTGAGCTTATTGTAGGTATTGTCAGGGGTGGGTTATTCCCTTGAATATCTCTGGTTTTTTATCTGGACTGTTTTCAGGGGGTTGTTTTGTTTTGTTTTTAACCAGATGGTCGTGTGTGTGTGTGTGTGTTTGTGTATGAATAATTGAACATTCTTGTATAGTTATTTTATTTTTCTTATTCCTCTTTGAATGTTTAGGTATGAAGTTGCAAGATCCCTGGGTAAGTAGATGTCTGTGTCACTGAACTTCGATTACTGTATGGATATTGTGGTTGCTCATCACTTTGTAGCACCACCACTTCAGATCCTAAGGCAGGAGAATTATGAGTTCAAAGCCAGCTTGGGGTACAGAGTGAAAAGATATTAGCAGTCACAATTGAGTTCTGCTTGGCCAGCCCTGGCTAGATAGATATATCCGAAGAATGGAAGTCAAACATTTCCCTCCAGGAGTTTGTAGTCTAGTAAGGTAGTGACCATAAAAATGAGAATAGCTGGGCATGGAGCTGTCATCTCCTAAGAAGGCAATGGGCAGAGTACCCTGTGTTTCAAGCTGGGGACCATCTGAGCATTGGGAAGGCCTTTTCGCCGTATGAAAAAGCAAGGAAGAGAATGCAATAGGTTTAGATGGACTTGAGAACACTCAGACACGACACAGTCTAGGAGACAGAAAGGCCCAGAGAAGACAAGAATACAAGCAGACTGCTGAGTGCTCAGGACTCACCTCTGGATCAGACCTAAGACCTCCATTTTCACAGACTCTCCTCTTTCCTCTTCTGGGGCACAGTCATTTTGGTCCCAAAACAATACTCCAATACCTCCCTGTAGATGCAGCTACAGAATTTTAAGTGCCTTTAAATTCCTTGCTGCAGAAAACTGAAGCTGTCACCTTCACAGCTACTCTAGGGCCATTTCATCTTTATGGCCTCGTTCCTCAGTTAAGTGGCTGTGTCTCAGAACTGCACGAGGGAGGGATGTCTGATGGATAAGTGGCTATTATGATCGTGGTGATCCTGGAAACATTAACACTTACTATCTGGCTATCTGTCCTATGCTCTTACACCTCTGAAAGTTAGAAAAGCAACATTTTAATCAGGGTGGTTAAATTATAACAAGATGATGACTGAATTCTATCTTTAGCTGCTTAGTCCATGCAGCAGCCTGCCCCACTGGGCTGGCGGCATCATGGGGCCTCCCTGTGACAAGGATAAGATTTTCCTTCATGCTTTCTGCAGTTTTTCCTTGGTAAGACCAAACCATCTCTGAGCAAAGGCAAATGTCTCCACTCTTTATAATATGTCTCTTTTCTAGACTTAGCAAATGAACTCCCTCCACTAAGGGATTCTGATCTCTGACTCAGAATCCTGTAAAGATTCTCAGATGGCCTCAGGGAAGAAAAAATCTGTCAACCATTCTTGCAACACATTTGAATTGCCAAGTTCCTGAATTAGCCCTTTGATGTGATTTTCCTGGTCATATAACACAGAACACACTCAAAAAACAAATGGAGGCTCTCAGTGTGGATAACCTACGCTCTTTGCACGTGGTTTGTTTTTCTTAGCAGACATAGCTTACAGGAAGGTCTCTGATAGGTCTGTGGACCTAGTTATTCATGGTGGATAGTGAGACAGGAATTGCCTGCATTTCCCAGGTTAGCTAGTCTGTCTGTAAATGCGGTATAGGTATATGGAAATTATGAGAACCTACTGTTCCATCCATTCCCATCCCATCAGGCTTGGCATTTCCAACTTGAGTACTAAAAGTCATGTGTTTCAGAATCCTTTTCAGCCCTGGACAAACAGAGATGGCTGGTCACCCTATCAATAGCAGTTACCTAGGGAGTATTTCTTTCTAAATAAAATTTGGTTTTCTAAAGTACCAGTCAAGGAAACATAATCAATACCTACCTCTTTTCCTAGTGTCCTAGTGACCAACAGAGGCGCAGTGTAGCCAACGTTCATTCTGGGGAGCCACTGAGTTTATTGGTCTTCCTCATAGAAGGAATACTTCCAGGGGTGTGAGTGTTCCTCTTCCATAGTGGGCTGTACCTGGAAAGTCTTTATCTAAAATGGAAACTGGCTTTGCTGTAGCCATTTAGATAGAGCCTCCACTCTAGTGTTCCCAAGTTTATATATTCTACCCCTGCCCCCAGGCCATGGGCAATTAAGGAGAGAATGGGTAATTGGGTGCCCCTTTTTGTCCTTCTATGTAGGTGTGTAAATCATCAAAAAATCCAGTTGGGATGATTTTTGCGTGGGGACACTGCTGAATGCTCCAAGATGGCAGTGTGGCAGTTGTTTGATTCAGAGGACAGTCAATCCCAGTGGAAGTGTGTATTGGAAGTGTTGAAAGGCACCAGTTGAAATTCTGAACCACCTTGCCAGTTAGCAGGAGTCGCCAAGTAGAGTTCTGAAAAACAAAACAAAAAACAACAACAACAACAACAACAACAACCAACAACAGCAGAAAAAATGAGGCTCTAGTGAAGATCAGTGATATGTTTCCTGTGGTCCTGCAGTTATGGCCAATTTGGGGGGGGAGGGGATTTAGGCCATTGGTTTTAGCAGCAAACATCATTTCTGGATCAGTTTCCACAGTCTTTAATGAGACAATACATCTTTCACAGCTGTTATATTTGAGGATTTCAGAGAGCAGATGATATACAGTCAGCAAGCCTGGCTCTGACCTGGAAGTTGGAGGTCAGGTCATTGCAAGCCTTTGGAGGGTTTGACTTTGTGTCAAGTAGGGAAATGTGTCCCCTTTCCCACTTAGAAGAAAGAGGCCATGGTTTTGAGAGTGATTTGTTGAACCTTGCAGGGTCAAAAGGGGCTGCCTCAGTGAGGCAGCATTCCTTTCTTGGTGGCTCTTCTTTTACCAGACTATTTGTCTCCTCAGGATCAGACGATCCCAGGTTCTTTCCTCCAAGGAAGCTGTTTTCCAAATATGTGAGGCTGCTCCTCAGGGAGAAGTCCCAGAAACTGTCACAGGTGGGACTCAGTGTGATCTGGTCTTGGGCCACTGAGTTCCATAGAACTAGCTGAGGGTGGGGCAGGGAGGGAATCTCAGTGTTCTTCAGTTAGTATAACAGCCTGAAAGTCTGAATCACATCTCATATTCTAAGTACCCCTGTGCCAGATGCAGTATTCCGGACACTTTCCCATCTGTCTTCCCTTACCTGATACTGTGACAATGTACTATGAACAATATCGGTGATTGTCCCTTTGGGACATATGGCTGATCTCAGTGCCCACAACTCAGACAATTGTGGGCATCTGACTCTACTACCCATGCCAGCCAAGACACACAAGGTGTTCTTCATTACAGACTAGACAGGGGGTCTGAGTTACAAGGAAATAATTCAATCTAGCAGGCTAGGGTGACATTGCCAACCCAAAGAACAATTTATGAGGTCATCTGAGCCTGGATGTGGAATGAATCCCATAACACAATAACTCACCACAGGTCACCTTGTTTAATTTAATTTTTCCTAGTAGTGGGGGTCTTCCTGCCATCATTTATGATCCAGACAAATAAAAACAATTCAAGCATTATGCTAGAACTCCTCTTTGTCTGAAATGCAAAGAGTTCTAACAATGGTATATGGGCATTGCCCACATTATCCTGGTCATAGTTAATTTACTCTATTGAAGTCTGAGCATGTTTACTATTATTGCAACCTAAGAAGAAAGGTAGAATTTGGGCTAGAGTAGGTAAGCTACAATTTTCTGAGGAACACGTGCTTTGTCGCTCAACACTCCGGTTTTAAGACCACACTCTTCTAATAAGTCAGGTTTTTTTGTTTTGTTTTTTATTTGTTTGAAATAAGGAGGATGGAGGAGGGTGGCTTAGGAATTCTGGCTTTCTGAGTCCCTTCCTAGTCTATGAAATAGGGTCTGGAATATAAAGCAATGATGCTCCTTCCCCAGAGAAGCAAACCTCTGAGATTTTGAGGGTATGTGGAAGAGGGTGAGCCAGGCTCACAGGGCCAGGGAGGCTATGGAAACTTAAAGCTGAGGAGATGGATCAGTGGGTCAAAGCATTGGGTGAAAGCATGCAGGTGAGTTCTAATCTCTAGATCTATATAAAAGCTAAGTAAGGGAATGGAGCAATGACTGCCGTGAAGAACACTTGCTTTGCTTTTAGAAGAACTGGGTTCAGTTCCCAGCACACAGCTCTCAACTGCCTGAAACTGCAGTTACAGAAGATATAACGCCCTCTTCTGGCTTTGTGGGCACCTGCACGCACACAGACACATGTGAATAAAAATAATATATATCTTTTTTTAAAAACAGCCAAATGAGTAGTGCCAGCATCTGTGATCCCAGGCAGAAACAGATATAAAGGCAGAAACAGGAAAATACTCAGAAGTTCATGGCAGAGCCAGCCTGGTATCTCTAGCTGTAAAGACAATGCGGTCCTGTCTTAAACAAGATGGAAGATGAAGCCTGACTCCTGACCTCCAAACATATTCCATGTCCTGTGTTCCTGAATTCACACACACACACACACACACACACACACACACATACACACACACACACAGAGTCATAGAAACATAGTTACTATGCTCAAGCATCATATCACATCACTAAACTGGCCCTCAATATAAGAAAGAGTGGGAACACAGCCATCCAAGCTGGCTTGGCTGCTGTGGCTTTTGGTTTGCCTTCTTTTAGGAAGACTAGGGAAATCACTTCTGTGGTCAACTGTCTGTAAAAATAAGTCTAGTCCAAGAGGTTCTCACAGCTCACTTGTCAAAGGTGTCCTCCTCTGGGGAAGTTCCCCAGTTCCCCCCTGCCTGTGCCTCACACCTGAGGTCTGTGCTTCATGCACTTGTAAGAAGGCCAAGGCAAATGGAGCTTGAGAATGGAACTGCAAGGGGTCATGGGAAGAAGTCCTGGCCGCTGACAAGAAGTTGGTGGGTAGTTAAGGTTTCTGTGTGTTGATTACTCCAGCAGTTAGGGTAGAGTTGTGTGGAAAACATGACAACAGTTTTGGTTATGCACTGTTATGTAACAAACCACTGGAGTTGCTGTGGCAGGAACAGCAATGGTTATAATATTCCTCACAGTCTGGGTCGACTGAGCTCAGCACAGTGATGTTCCTGCTCCTTGTGATATTTACTGGGTCTGAGATTGTAAAGGAGTTTTGGGGCTAGAACACCCAAGGTGGCCCATTCATGCCACCAGCCATTGATGCTGACTGAGTTTGAACTACAGCTGAGGCTATTGAACCGTGGCTTGGGCTCCCCACAGAATGGTGCTGAGAGACTCAAAACTGCATGGCCCCAAATAGAAGCAAGAGGCTAGACCCAGAAGACCTGGAACTGGCATGTGACTCTCACAGGACTCTCTCACTCTCAAGGTCAGCCCCAATTAAAGGGAAGGAAATTAAAGACTTCTTAGTGGGAAGAGTGATCTTTTCCGACAATCCTTAACACACCACAATAGAATATTGTGGAGCTTCCATATTAGTCAGGATATCCCACATAAAACCCAATTCTGTGGCCCCCATAGCTCTTGCTAGGCATCCCTAGGTAAGCTTACTTACAATGAAATTTCTATTCCCTGATCATGGCTCTTATAGCAAAAACTATGCTCAGAAAGTAATTAAGACAGAGCTAAAACCAGGAGCCCACCTAGGGCAAACCATAGCTTAGTGTTGAGGTGAAAAGGATGTCCACCTCAGGGCACCTCCATGGATATCCCCCACCATAGGCTGGGTGTCTCAGTGCTCAATGGTATTTGCCATCTCCAGATGGCCTTGGGGAAGATGCTGTGAGAGTTGCAAGTTGTTAAGTTCCTGTGCACATGAGCCCTTTCTACCTCAGTGGCAATGCTGGGGCAGGCACCACTTCTGGATGGCTAGGGGAAGAGTTCCTGACAAGAGTATAATTGTCGTTCTAAACAATTAGATGCACATTACCACAACATGCCCTAGAAAAGCTCCCCCTTCTTACAGTCTGAATGTCTAGTGAGCTAGAATACCAGGATAGCGATGACATACCCAACTCCAACCTGGTGAACCAATTAAATTATTGGTGTGACTCAGGATCATGAGTTAGGAAGCATGGGTGATTCTCAGGCATCTGCATTGATCAGAAGCTCACCTTGAGTGGATGAGAGCTCCATCCTTGGGGATTCCTGCCCAAGTTGCAGGCAGCTCCAACAAAGAGAGTGCTCATGCCCCCGCCCACAGAAATTGTTTTCTGTTTAAATAACCTCAAAGATGAACCTGGTGGGTTTTACAACTACTGTGAACTTTCTGAACCACATAATTGTGTGTGTGTTTCTATGTGTTCTATATACATATTTGTATGTTTGTGGGCACCGAGATTGATGTTAAATGTCTCTCTTCGTTTGCTTTACAATCAATGCTTACATTGGTTGGTTGGTTGGTTAGTTGGTTGGTTAGTGGATTGATTTATATAGGGTCACTCATTGAACCTGGTCAGTGAACTTCCAGGCTCTTCCTTTTGCCCACTCCTCCCAAGGCTGGCATTGCAGATATGCAGGAACCCCATTCCTAGCTTTTTACACGTGTTCTGAGAACTAGGACTTGGATGCTCATGTTTGTGCACCAGGCCCTTTAACCATCCCCCTTGCACCCTCAAGCTTTCCTTAGTTTTCTAAGCTTTCTGAGCCCCCTGTGACTTCTAAGAAAAAAGGACACAGTAATAGTCTTTATAGCTGCTTTACCACTATAACCAGTGTTTACAAGATAGTGGAATTGGGACTGTGGTGGAGGAGCTGTCTAGTTCTTCAAAAAATCAGACTGCCTTCCTTGACTCTCCCTTTCCACTTTCATTAAGGCAGAAAGAGAGGAAAGGGACCTGCAAAATTGTAATGTGGTTGGTTGATGGGGATAGTGACTGTAATTAATGTCTAATAATAGATGTGTATGGGATGTCATAATGAAACCAATTAATTTGTATTCTAACTAAAAAGAAGGAAAAAAAGGAAGGAAGGAAGGAAGAAAGGAAGGAAGGAAGGAACTAAGAAAGAAAGAAAGACAGACAGACAGACAGAAAGAAAGAGAGAGAGGGAGAGAGAGAGAGAGAGAGAGAGAGAGAGAGAGAGAGAGAGAGAGAGGGAGGGAGGGAGGGAGGAAGGAAGGAAGGAAGGAAGGAAGGAAGAAAGAAAGAAAGAAAGAAAGAAAGAAAGAAAGAAAGAAAGAAAGAAAGAAAGAGGGGGAGAGAGGGAGAGAGAAAGAGAGAGAGAGAAAGAAAAGAAAGAAAGAAAGAAAGAAAGAAAGAAAGAAAGAAAGAAAGAAAGAAAGAAAGAAAGAAAGAAAGACAGACAGACAGTAAAAATCATGGTTCATAGCCCCTGATGATGGTCCTAGAAATGACTTTTTTTTTTTTTTAGATTTATTTATGTATTATATGTAAGTACACTGTAGCTGTCTTCAGACACACCAGAAGAGGGAGTCAGATCTCATTACAGATGGTTGTGAGCCACCATGTGGTTGCTGGGATTCGAACTCTGGACCTTCAGAAGAGCAGTCGGGTGCTCTTACCCACTGAGCCATCTCACCAGCCCCCTGATGATGGTCCTAATGGGCTGTCTTCTTAGCTGCTCCAGCCACTCACTGCATTTTTGGTTATCCTACACCCTTCTGGTGTCCTCTTCCTACTATTCCAATTCTTTGTCACTCCCCCCCCCCCCCCCCCGTGAGCACCTCTCTTCAGCTCACCCTTAAATTCTGGTGCTTCCCAAGGCTTTGTCCCTTAGCCTTTTGTTCTTCTTAAGTCTGAAATTATCTAGAAAAGTGGTTCTCAACCTTCCTTATGCTGTGACCCTTTAATACAGTGCCTCAGGTTGTGGTGATCTTGAATCATACAATTATCTCATTACTTCTTCATAACTGTAATTTTGTCACTGTTATGAATCATAATGTAAACATTTGATATACAAGATATCTCATATTCAATGCCTCCCAACAGGGTCACTACCCACATGTTGAGAACTACTGATCTAGAAGGTGTTTAGTAAGGCATCATCCAAATGATCATTGCTTACAATACCCTCTATCCTGGGCATCAACACTCAGCCTCTGTTGCCAGTTGGAGACCTTTTATTGAATGTCCCACACTTATGTCAGTTTCCTATTGTCCCTTGCCCAGCTCTCCAAGTCAGGAGCCTGGATGGCCCAACCTACCCTATGTGGGAATGCAGCATTAAGTAAGGCCTGCCACCTCTGTTTTCTAAGGAGGTGTGGCAACGGCACTATGTCTGGCTTAGACCTGACATTTCAAAGGCTTGTTCCAGGACTTCAAGGACTATGCACACCTTCTTAGGTCTATGTTAGCTTTTCCCATCTGCCCTTGCCTCTTTAGGGGTCTTATTCACCAGGGTTCTTCCTCAGCTGAGCACCTAATTATAATTTCTGGCACACAGTAGTTGATCAATATTTATTGATTAATTCATTGATGTCTTCTAGTCAATCATAAGTCATGTTTATGAGTGCTTACTCTGTGCCACATATAGCTCAAAACACTTTGGATGTATTGACTCATAGAATTAATGTATTTAATCTATATAACTACACTACTACCTTGATTTTATAGCTGAGGAAAGTTAAGCTTAATTTACACATCTAGAGACTGAGTGGGGAGACCAAGAATTGAATGCACTGGTAATCTGACCCCAGCCTTCGAACTCCACTCTTCGATTTTTTTTTTTAATTATTATA
This sequence comes from Mus caroli, assembly GCF_978045245.1. Lineage (NCBI taxonomy): Eukaryota > Metazoa > Chordata > Mammalia > Rodentia > Muridae > Mus > Mus caroli. The sequence goes on from NW_028227256.1 coordinate 13,172,549, forward strand.
TGTGTGTGTGTGTGTGTGTGTGTGTGTGTGTGTGAGTGTATAGATTTGTGCATGTGAGTACAGGTGCCTGCAGAGGCCAGAAGAGTTGAAGTCACAGACAGTTGAGCTGCCTCATGAGGGTACCAGGAGTTGTACTCCAGACCCCCAACTCTGTTTTGTTTTGTTTTGTTTTGTTTTTTAAGACAGGGTTTCTCTGTGTAACAGGGACTGGCTGTCCTGGCACTTGCTTTGTAAACCAGGCTGGCGTTGAACTCATGCTCCTAGCGATCCTCCTGGCTCTGCCTCTCAAGTACAATTATAGGCATGTGCTACTATGCACGACTCAGACCCCCAACTCTTATCAACACCCACCACTGCTTCTTTGGTGGTGGATGGAGAAGAAACAAGTTAACAGTTGGACAGGGTGGAGGTGGTGGTGATGAGGAGGTTGGTGCTGAGAAAACCTCAATGTTCACAAGGATTTACCACCAGGGGAAACCATGCATCTTGATTACCATTGGCCAAGCCAAGTACTACATTAAGAAAAGCAGGCTTAGCGGGTAGAATGTCTTTTCAGTGCTACATTTGTGGCTACTGGCCTGAGTCTTCACACTGCTTCGTCCATAAACATTGTAGCTGTAGTGGAGCTAATCACAAAGAGCTCCAGTGCATTCGATTGGGTATCTGTAGAAGCTGCAACCTCTCATCTCCCTACTCAGTCTGGGTCTTTGCCAAATCTGGGTGCTCATGAGTCACGTTGAGTTGACGAAGGCAGAAGAATGAGGTATGATCAGTGGCTGGGATCATTCTGGAAAATGACTCTATGTGGGAGGTTTGGGGGAGGCTCAAGAGGAAAAGCTCCCCCCCCCCCGACACCTCTTTCTTTTTAAACTGTTCATTCCTGAAGCTGATGAGAAGACAGACTCATCTGTTCTCGCCAGAGCCCTCCTCCAGAGCAGTACATTTCCTCATTCTTCTCCAAGGCAAGCACTTTAGTTTGCAATCCAAATTTCTGATTCTATCTATTGTCTGTCTCCTACTCACACAAGCCATCAAGTCTCTTCCCTACTTTGAACACCCTTGAGCAAAGTTTGCAAGAAAATAAAACTAAGATTGCCTCTGTGTTTACCCCTCTCCATTATGGACTCAAACTTCTCTTCTATCAAAACCTCTCAGGAAACAAAGGCAGAGGAGTTGCCTTGGATGCTCTGATGTGTAGAGACCAGGATGGAGAACCTTGCTACTGCCTTGCCCCACCCCCTTGTTATTGCTCTAGTTGAAGGAAAGGAGGCTTATATAAAATATGCTAATTTAAGATGACTGGAAATGTTTTCTTTTTTTGCTCTAGGTAGTTTTATGACTCATTCAGGATACTTCTGCAGTTCATAAGAACCTTGGAACCAAAGTCTGAAAGGGTTAAACATAGCCAAACAAAGCCATACAGCCTTGACAAACTTAAAAGCTGTCTGTGACACTTGGGAGAATGGTATTCAGTTATTTAAGCTTCCCTGTCATCTACCTTGAGAGTAAGGTCTAGCACATGATTAAAAAGTGTCTTACTTCCCTGGGAAGTGTGGCAGGTAGCCACACTGTTGGGTTGCAATGCTAAGCAGTGTTTCTGTCTTTGCAAATGACTACTCCACCTAGTGGGGCAGTCATACTGGCACAATGTAAATGAGGGTAAGCTTCTGTTTCAGGATGGGTCAGCCAGGTAGCAGCTTTCCTAAGACTCTAGAATGAAGTCAAAAGAGAAAGATGGTGTTTCTTCCAGTGTCTGTGCACTAGGATTCTGTTTCTGGCCATGTTTTCCCATGAGTGCATATAGGAAGCAGGCGGTGGTTTAGGGAGACAGCAGGGGAACTGAGAGAGATGGTGAGCTTTCTAGTTCCACCTAACCTACTACTTCCTGGCTCCAGTTGGCATCTGGATTTCTGCCCTTAGGTTCTGTGAAACACCCTCTGGCTTCGTACCAAATCTCCCATTGCTGGTTTTACTTGCCTTTCCTAACTATAGTGGGAAGAATCCTTTCAAGTGTTTGATAAAAATTTCATAACCATCTGAGACAGAATTTCAGTGACTATGGGAGAGAAGTTTAGAGCTACAGTGTTCTGGTGGTGGTGGTGTGTCATCATTTTATGCATGTGGAAATGAGATGCAGGAGGTTCATTCAATGTCTAAACTAGGTTCTTAGAGTCGGTCAATAAACTGTTGTTCTTCTAATATCCATTAGTGGGCTAAAATGCTGGGTTTCCTTTTTATATATGTGTACATTTATGTTTGGTTATTTATTGCTCTCAAATGTATTTATTCGTGGTGCGAGTGTGTGCACACATCTGTCAGAGCATGACTAGAGATCAGAGGACAGCTTTCAGGAGTCAGTTCTCTCCTACCTGGTGGCTCTGAGGATTGAACTTGGGTCACCAGGCTTGGTAGCAGGTGCCTTTACCTCCTACCTAGGTTGTCAACTCAGGCCCCATGTGCACATCCTCAACAACTCTACATGCTCCTTCCTACATCTTCTTATTCTCAGGTTTTAGATGGAAAGCTGAAGGCTGAAGATGTTAAATGACTTCAATAAGGTTACAAGTTAAGATAACTAGTTTATTCTCTCAGGCAAGAGGCTGTATCCAAGCAGGCCCGACTTCTCTGTCCAGGTCACCGCTCACACAATCAGAGAGGAATCTTCTTGAGGCAGATGTTTCCATTATTCATGCAGTCAACAATTTCCAAGTGCTTGATATATTAAGTATCCAACTTTCTATACTGAGTACTTACTGGATTAAGTATTGTTTCAGGCAGAAGACAATATCCATTGAAGGTTAAAGAGTGTTCACTCTAGTAAATGTGCATGGGGGAGAAATGGAAGACATTTATGTGAAATAAGGTGCATGTCTAGAAATATATGTGTGGTGGCATAAGCCTATAATTCCGCATGAACAAGGCTCAAGGAAGAGGCTCATGAGCTCAGGGCCAACCTAGAAAATAAAGATACAGAGCATGCTCTGGACAGTTATTGTCCTCACTCACATCATCAGGATTTACACACCAGTACATAGGTTTGGACACATTCCCAAAGTCACCAAGGCATTCTGGGAGACTCTGGATAATAAGCTAAGCTTCCCACCCGCACCCCCCTCTGCGTGTGATGTGTCCATGTGGGTATTTGCACATGGAGGCCAGAGGTTGCTGTGCCATCTCCAATTGCTTCCTGCTTTATTTGTTTGAGACAAAGTCTCTCACAGAACCTGGGAGCTCAGTAATTTAGCTAGACTGTCCTGCTGAGAGTTTTCTTCTGCCTGTCTCTGCTCTGCCTCCTGTGTGTGTGTGTGTGTGTGTGTGTGTGTGTGTGTGTGTGTTTGTCAGAAGCATGCCACTCCACCCAACTTTTCCATGGGTGCCGGTGATCAGAACTTAGGTCTTCACTAGGCCCAAAGTTAAAATTTTCAGATATCTTACTTTCACTCTATGGTGTACAATATTGGTTGAAACTTCAAGGGGTGGGGGGTAGAAAGGATCATAACTGAGAATATGTTCTGGGGAGAAGGATCCCAGACAACTTCTTAGAAGGGTCACCCCAGAAAAGGGGAGGAACTTCTGTCATGGCCTGATGGGTGGTGTCTCACCACTGATCTTTGGCAAGTAGTAGTGGAAAAGATAGTCAGAGTTCCAGAATGCACTATTATATTTCCAATTAAAATGTGAAAACAAACCTTTTTCATGAAGCACATTGGCCTCAGCTCTAGGAAGTGACTACAAAGGTCTGTGATGATTGAGACAAGCTGAAAGCAGACACTGTAATTGATAGAGAAGATAAGTCAATCTGTGTCCTTTAAAGAATAATGAGTTCCATTTTTCATCAAAAAGATCTCCTTGTGCTGAAGAAACATCCTTTCAATAAATCTGCTTAATGGTTTCCCCTCTAATGATATATAACGTTGGGCTGTGCTGAGCCGCTGCAGAGGGCCTTGCCAGGGATGTAGGCCACCCATCATTTGCATTGGTAATTCAACAGGAAAAAAGAAGAGGAAAAAAAAAAAAAAAGACAGACAGAACAAGCAGAAGCTGCATAGAAGCATCACTGCTCCAGGAACTACACCAGTGCCTTTCTGGGCAGTTCTAGAAGGTAGAGGTGCAGGATTTGGGATGAGGAACCAATATTTATGCAAATGTCGAGTCTCCAGACATCTCTGCTGCTCTGGGGGTTTTGAAATGATTCAGCTGGCCAGACAGCCCTGGTTAAATGCTTCGGATACCTGAGTGGTGAGAACTGAGGACTTTTGTGTCCCTTGAGCTTGCCACCTGCCCACAGACCTGCCCAGCTCACTGTTGTTGTAGAAGATTGTGCTGTTTACTGTGCATGACTTCAGAGGCCCTGAAGGAAGTGGGCTTTCACCTCACCCAGGTGCTGAAGCCTCAGCGGTCCTTGCTGATCAAGGGCCCACATCCTGCCAAGGGAATGAGTTAGGAGCCCCTGTGTCCTCGATTACGCAGCAGGACTGTGCCCAAGCACCCCTGAGAACCCCAACTCTACAAACGTGTTGTTCTTTTCACTGGGACCCAGCCTTATGTAACCACGCTTACTTCCTCCAAGGGCACCGAGCCCTCCCAATACCGCTGGACTTCCCCACATGGGAGTCATCAACCCCGGAGTTATTTCCTTATGGCGCTGTTTGTTTATTCTCCAGTCGCGCGTGTGAGTCAGCCAGATCGAGATGTGTAGTGGTTTTGCTTGTGAAATCTTACATAATTCTATCCCTATTGTCAGGTTGGGCCGAGTAGTTAGACCTTATAGTATTTTCTCATTTCGCAATGTTTGCAAATCAATAAGGAGAAAGCCTGAACAATGAGGTGACAAGCTGGCCAGACCAGGCCCTCCTTAGACCCCAGTCGCCCAGGAGGCCACCTGCAGTTTCGCAGAGACAGTCACTTTTAATTCCATGGCTGGGTAGGATAGTGAGGCTGGGTGGTGACCTTCCCCACAGATTTCACAACGCTGACATTTTAAAAGGCAGGAGGAAGGGACTGAAGGAACAACTCATACAGAAACGGAACAAATCTTTACTGCATTTGCCCCACGCTGGATTCCAACATGCTGGTCCAGAGCGTGATTGGCTAGAAGCTTCTCCAACAGGCATTCCATTCCCCACCATGTACAGAATTTATTTTGATCCAACTCACTGTTCCGAGTCCAGAGGCAGTTACTAGAGACACTCGATGCGAACAGTGAGTGGCTACAACACACAGATGGGGGTGGGCACAATTTCCACGACAGCGTAGACTCCTGGAGCGATGGGCAGAGGCAAGACGCCCCCTCGATGGCTGATGGCATCCTATAGAACAAAACCCACAACTGCTTGGTTTTGTTTCATTTTGTCTTTTTAAAAGTCCCGAAATATATGGAAACTACTTGTTCCTAGTAGTATTTATATTTAAATCAGTTATCAGACCTGATTTGAAACAGTTGTTTGCATACATCCTTGTGCTATGCACCTTAAAATAATTTGTGTGTATGTGCAAGATGAAGGTCACAAATATCTGCATAAAAAGAGAAACTGAGACTATATGAGGACAAGCATCACATTCCACAGCACGTCAGTGGTTAATTTCTGAATTGTCAAGCATTATTTCAAACAAGAGAGAGTAGAACAACACACTTGCCACGACAAAGCAATTGCAAGGACAGAACCAAGTCATTTTAAAACTGTAGCCTTGTTTCTAACACTTTTCATTAATTGTTATTTTTAAGCTCCAGTAGTAGGATCAGATTTCTGCTGCCTCTGGGCAAGTGAGTTATGATCTGATCTCAAGTTCCAAGGGAAATGCTCAAAGTTTTATTTTCCCCCAGTTGAATAAACAATACCAAGTACATTATCTCCTGTGTTAGAATAGTGTTGTCTTCACATAAGACTCATAATGGTATTAGTCATTCATTTCCTAGAACACAGACACCCTCGTGCGTGCTGACAGGTTTATACGGACGCAGTGGCAGCCGTGGGTTCTGGGAGCTGCTAGATGGCCGACTTTGATTTCTTGCAGTCCTGAGAGATGGAGGCCGGCTTCGCCTGGTTACTGTCGGCTTTCTCCCGCAGATGCTTGGCTTGTCTGAAAGATTAATACATTAACAAGAGCTGAGGTCTGGGCTGTACATCTTTAGACATGTTTATTAGCAGACGGCACACAGGATTCAAAGGTCACCACAAAAGTGACATTTTAAAGTGAAACAACAATATTTATGCTCAGATAGTCTGCTGATGAGATCATGTGGAAATGGTTTTGATTAAATTAGCTTATAAATGGTTGCCAATCTATAGACAACCTAAAACGCCATGCCTGTTTACCAAACGCTTCTCATGCTCTTCTTACCTTTTAATATAAATGACCAAATGTGTTTTGTTTTGTGCTTTTTCTGGTATGTTCATTTAACTGCAGAATCAACATATCTGCTTTTTCCTTCCCAGACTCTATGTTTTAATTTTAATTCTGGTGGTATCTTCTATGTGTGCTCTGAGATGACACCAGCCATTATTATTGCTTTGAAAACATTAGACTCTATACTGTAAATATAACTGGCTTTCTACTTTGCTAGTATGCATTGGGTCTCTAAGGAAGCCCAAAACTCAGTCCCTTTCTTAGCAACTTATGGTCAAATCTCCCAAACCCCAGAAGTTGGCGCTCAGGAGTAATGATTACATTTGCATGTTGCAGGGTCCCCAGCACTCCTGTTTCTGAGGCAGAATGTGCTAATGTCCCACACAAAGTAAAAAATTTAAAAAAAAAAAAAAACAATGTAGCAAAAAAAGAAGAAGAAGAAGAAGAAGCAGGGACTGCTTCCAAGGCTACTCCACACTCCCAGTTGCACTGTAAAATGTGAGTGCAATTTTTTTTTCTCAAAAACTGAGCTGGAGAGAGAATGCTTGGCAGTGTGCAGTGAGGACAGTCCCCTGTCAGCTCTGAGCTGTCTACAGTCCACAGGACTGTCATGATGTCCCTCAATGGCCAACTCACAGCTTAGAACATCCATTCTAGAAAAGTTGATTATGACTGTATATATGCTTTTCATTCATCTGTATGTAACTGAGGTATGAAGAATTTTGGAAGATTTAGATGTTACTCTCTGGTTTTTTTTTTAAACTATACACTTATCATATCTCATGTTTTGTATAGATACAAAAGTACTCACTTTTCAAGAGAACCCTTTTCAACATTCACCGCCCCATCAATTGATTCCAGTCCTTGTTCAGAAAACTGTTTCAAGGCACTTAAGGCTGCCTAAAAGGGAAAACAAATGGGGAAGCATTCACTGATATTTTACAAAATGAACAAGTGACTGTAAAAGAAAGCCAGGACACACAGACTATCATTTTCTGTGCTTTTAGGCATGTGTGTGCTGCCTGCGCCTGCATGATAGTATGCGTGGCCACGAGCACACATGCTCTGGCTCCTGTACCCAGATCCTCTGTCAGGGGATGGGGAAAAGACTCAGCAGAGTGCCCTCCCTTCTCCGTACTCATAACTTTGCATGATCGTGAAGTTCCATCTGCAAACACAGAAACTTAAAGTGCTCCTTCGGTGATAACTTTGCCTAGTTGCTCCTCACATGGTTGAAACTCTGACATTCTCTTCCCTGAAATGCAAGGACATTGGATTTCCAGCTTCAGTTCTCTTTTCAAAATGTGGCTCCAACCAAAGCACAGAATGGGGAGCAGGAATCACACACAGACTACAGGGTACCCCGAGTGAGAGGGAAAGTCAGACTCCCAGCTCCTGTGGGCTCTGGGAAAGCAGTACTGGCCTAGCAGAGTTTCCGAAGGTGTGGAGAGGCCAGCACAAGCGGCACAAGCGTGGGATGCTCTAAGTGTTGACAGGCTGGTGGAGCCTGGCTGGATAGCTGGGAGGCACCAAAAATGCAATGCTGATAAGATCTACATAACTTGTTGACACTCTTGTGCATGTTCCAAATTGTTAATTCTTTGAGTAAGAATCTGGTTCCTCTTCCCCTCCCCCATTACAAGGGCTTTGTTGAGTCTCTGACAGGTGTCAGCAGTCCCGGGTATCTGAACCTTGGCGAGGCCTGCTGCTTCACACTTGGGGCATCTGGGTTTTCTCAGCTGCCTTTGGAAAGGAGCTTGCTCATGCGGTTTCCCACATAGCTGACTAGGCACATGAGTTCTTTGAAATTTCTTTATGTAGAAATTATCTGGGATGGGTTAATTTTAAATTATGGACTGGGTTTTGGGGAGTGAAGCACAGTTTTAGGATTAAAGGAGCTGAGCAGGTAACCTGTGCAGTTCCCTGACTCCTCTGTCCTTCCTGCCACCTAGGATGCCATACATTGCTGTGGGATGTCTGCTGTAACTGCTCAGCAAAATCAATGATTCAGTTCAAATCGGAAAATCCATACTAGGATTCCTCTTTATTTTATTCTATTTTTTTGAGATAGAGGATCATGTAGACTAGGCTAGTCTCAAGCTCCGTATGTAGCCAAAGACAACTTTGAACTTCTGGTTTTCTTGCCTACACGTAACAATGCTGGCATTACAGGTGACCACGCACCACTGTGACTGCTTTCTGAATTTTGACAAATGCATAATGACATGAATTCACCAGTACAATATTACATTGGGAAGTTGCACACTGTTCTAAAAATCCCGAGACCTGCCTATTTATTCCTGTCTCCCTCCCAATCTCTGACAGCTCTCATTTTTTGTTTCCTGCCTCAGTAACTTCACCTTTCCCAGATGTTCTACTCTGTAGCCTGTTTCAGGCTTTTTGATTTCTTTTCAATGTTCACGTCTCTTTATAGCTGGATAATATTCCACTGCATGCATATATCACAGTTTATTTTATCCCTTCACTTTGGAGAGGCGTCTTGATTGTTCCTAGTTTGGGAAGATTGTGAATAAAATTTCTATAAATGTCTGTGAATATTTTAGCATTAGAAATTTAATTTTAATTTAATATTAAAGAACTTAAATATTTGTCTCCCTTCTTTTTAGTCTGTCTCTTTTGTTTTGTAAGTCACAATTTCAATATGCAACCAAAACATGCAGTTTTCCATTCCAACAAAAGTGTTCAGGAACCATAAGGTTATAGGCCTTTCCATATGGGCCAACCTCTCTTCTGGGCAAGTAAGCTATTACCATTTTTTCCTATAAAAATTTTAATACATTTTGAATGTATTACGTATATGTACATATATATGTGTGTGTGTATACATATGTATGTGTGTGTGTGTGTAAATACATAAATTCAAGCTGCTGTGTCTTTGTTGTTTGCATATATATGGCTTCAGCTGCTATTCTCTCTGTCCCACACTTTCTTTCTTCTAGCGAAACACCTGTGCATCATTTCAATAGTTTCTACATTATAAGTTGTTGGACTATTTTAGGACAAAGATGAGGTTGGTTTTGTCATTGTTGTTGTGGTTTTGTTTTTGTTTGTCTGAGATGGGGTCTCTGATAGTTCAGGCTAGCCTTCCAATCTGTGATGTATCTATAGCCTACTCTGAACATTTTATTCTTTCTGTTACCACCTTCCAAGTGCTTGATTTATAGTTGCGTATCATCTTGCTAGAATACATTAAGGTTTAAAGAGGTTAGTGTGTACTTCTGTGGTGGCTTGAATAGGAATGGCCCCTATAGACTCACAGGGAGTGGCACTGTTAGAAGATGTGGCCTTGTTGGAAGAAATGTGTCACTGTGGAGGCAGGCTTTGAGGTTTTACATATGTACATGTGCATATATATATATATATGTATATTCATATTTTTTCAAGCTCTGCTCAGTGTGGGAAAAAGTCTCCTCTGGGCTGTCTTCTGATCAGGATGTAGAATACTGGGCTCCTCCAGCACCATGGCTGCCTGCACTGCCATGCTTCCTACCATGATGATAATGGGCTAAACCTCTAAAACTATAAACCAGCACCAATGAAATGTTTTCCTTTGTAAGAGTTGCCATGGTTACAGGTCATGGTGTCTCTTCACAGTATTAACCCCCAAACTAAGACACCTTCTCCCTGCCCCAGTTGAAGTTGTGCTTCAGCAGCCGTGGGAGGAAGGTGTTTCTTCAGATGTCTGCACGCCCCCTACCCCCGCAGAGCACTATGGGTCAGATGAGCATTTGAAGTTCCAGCTTCAAGGCCCCACCTTATCCAGAGTTGGTTCATCTTCCTCATTTACTTTCCTTATTGCTTGTGGAGTGACATGTGCCTGCTTTCAAAACTTAAACTCATATTCTAGAGACTCAGATTTAGACAGCTCTTTAACTGCCCCTGGGGTGGTCTGGTAGTCTGGACCAGGAGACTTTGGGGACCCCATGGCGTACTGATGTGTTAAGCACAATCTTGTGGGTGCATGCCCTGCCCTCAGCTTGTTCCATTACTCTGAGCTTCTTTATGACTCCTGCATGAATAAGGGGCATAGAGAACCAGGCCCATACTACCATACTCCAAAGACAAAGTCCTACCAAATGTAAAACACCCCAACTTTGTAATCTGATGAATGCAGAGGTCTTTGTAGATGCAAGACTTTTGAACAAATGATCAGATACCTTGCTCAGATCTGTTAAATAGGTACATTACTGTCAAGAATGCTAATTTTTTTTTGTCATTTCCTACAAACAGATGATAGAAAATCCATTGCATGCCAGGGAATTTTAAGGTGCAATGTGATCTTGCTGCATGAAACTCCTAAGAGTGTCCAGCCTCTTGGGCCTGATCTACTAACAAGAACAGCACAACATACCAATACAAATTTTTATACTTTTGTTTTGGTCAGCATTGGGAATACTGGGCCATGTATTCTACCCAGATTTCATGAAAAACATGTACAGGCTAGCTATAGCCTGTTTTCATTTTTTGCTCTGGTAACACTTGACTTGGTGTAGTCTGGACCCAGGAACCACATGACCTGCTTCTCTAAGGCCAAGACCAAGGCATCTACCTCCTTTACCAGCAGAGAGATACAGGGGAGATGAAGGCCAGGACTTGGAGAGCAGGTTTAGTGTTTTAGCACTTGCAAAATCTTGCAGATGTTATCCATATGTCATTTATGTCCACTGTACTCTGTCGCCACTTAAAGAATGTCCAGCAGGCTGGAATGGCAGTGCACTCTCTTAGATCCACGCCACAAACGGTCTTTCAGAGATCTTGCGTGACTGCCTCTCTCCTCAGGTATGCTCCATGGCTTCTTAGTAACATTTCTTATCTCACCAATGAGCTCATTCAGCCCACAGCTTACTGATAACCCAGAACACAATTGCTTATAAGTATGAGAGGATTTCTTTCTGATTTCCAAAGGGCAAAGGTGGCAATTTATCTTAGCCTGGGTAAACAGTAAGAGCTACCATTTAGTGAACATCATTAGGCTGTAGTCACCTTTTAACTGCATGACCTCAGGTCTTATCATAACTACAAAGCTGGTCTTACACATAAGCAAACAGAAGCCCAAAGAATTCAGTAACCGCTTCAGGTCATTCAGTTGGTAAGTCAGCAATCTGAACCCAAACCAAGCTCTTAGCCACATTACTGAACTTTAGACTGTTCGTATTCAGGTCACAGCCAGCATTACTCCTCTCGACAGCATCATCCAGCATCCTTTGAACTTCTCTTCTGTGCTTAGTCTCCCATTGCTTCACACAGTAGTTGCCTAAGCAGAGTACATACTTATTTCCAATTCTTAGAGAAGAAGTGTATTATCCTGTGGGTATCCTCCAGTCCTCTTGCATTCCCTCGGGTCCTTTCCAAAGCTGCACTCGACATTTCTGCATTATTCACAGTTTCAGCTGACTCCAAATGTCCACAGTCCTTATTTTGGCATTTACACTTCCCCAGGGGCCACAAATGTGATTACTTAGTTCTTCATCTCTTACCATCGTGAAGGTAAGAAATCCTGCTCCATTAACTGGACCCCTTTCCGCATTTTTCAGAAGAAAATGATGACTTGTGGGATGTAGAATTCTGCATTACTAAGAGGTCAGGGTTACAAAGGAGCGTGGACAAAGGTTGATGGTGATGTACACACAGCCAGGCTCTGACTCTGCCTAGGGCAGTAGAGTCGGGTGCCTCTTCTTCCAGACATTCACCAAACACTCTCAAAGCTGCTTTTTCCTGCAGTTGTGTGTCATTCTCTGTGGGAGCAGAGCAGGGCTTTCCTGACATCATCTTCCCTTTTGTTTAATTTATATATTTGTTTACTTTTGAGATAGCAAGAATGAAACTTTCGATCTGGCCCCAGATTGGTCTCAAACTCCCAATCCTCTTGTCTTGGCCACTCCAGTGCTCAGTCACCCACAAGGTTCCACTTCACCTCACCCCACCCCTACCCAATTCACCATCTACTATTTTCCAAGAAAGGATATTTACAGTTTACAGAAATCCATGGAAGGCGACAGGAGAGCTTCTGTCTCTACAGCAGGATGCCTCAAGAGTCAGATTGTGAACACTGCTTGAAAAGCCACATTGCTTTCAGCAAGCCTCAGCTTCATGTTGAGCTCAACAAGCAAAATGAGCTTTTGCTATTGGATCAATTACTTCAGAGAATAATGAGTAATGATGTGGCTTTATGAACAAATTGTAAAACTGAGCAGTCCACAAACATGTCTAAACACTTCCAGAATCTGTCCAGAGGATGGTAAAATCAACAAAATCCTCATGGCTTAACAACTTCAACTGAATGTACTGTTAATTTATTGGAGGTAGCTGCTTTTATAACTTTCAAATATATTATAAACATGACACATAATACTGGAGGACACTTTGAATTCAGGAAAGAAAACCACCCTTATTTGGGCTTCATTATCAAGCCTGATGAAGAGGCAAGTTCTAAATTGTCTCCTTGCTGAGAGTCAATAGATAACAAGATGTTCTGCCCCCTCTGTCTGCAGCCCACCATCTCAGCATGAATGATTTGCTATGTGATACATGTAAACTAATCTTGGGGAGTCGTGGGAAGAATCAACTCTGGGTCCTTAATGAGGCACATCCTGAATGATGCTAACCCAAGTTGTGTAACTTCCCACTCACAGTCGATTCCAGAATTTCAAAGATACACTAACATAAGAACCAGAGCCCTCCATAAGTCTTCGGCAATAAACAAATAGACAACTCAATGATTTCATTTCGAAGGTCAGAAAATGTTTTTCTAGCAAGTCAAAACAAACATACTCAGCGTCTAATGGATGTGACCACAACCTACGAGCTACACTTTCAAACCTCAGCTTTTTGTGAGTGAACCTGTTCTGTGACTTAAAAAAATAGGAAAAGAAAAGGAAAAAAAGGCTCTTCTCATCTCTGCATGTGTGAGTGTGAGTGTGTGTGTGTGTGTGTGTGTGTTTAGGGACAAGGAGAGGGGGTTGTAGTGGCGGTGTAGGTGAGGGAAGTACATGAGTGGTATGTGTGTTGGGGTGCATGGATATGTGAGTGTGTGTGTGTGTGTGTGTGTGTTTGTGCGCACACAGTGCACCCACATGTGTTTCTGTTAGAGGAAGGAATCTGCATAGATACACAGAAATATTTTTGTTCTCAAAAGGTTTTACAACTGTTCTGTGAGTAAAGCCCCACATCCCTAGAATAGATGTCGGTACAATTTCATGTGTGCCTTGTTTTGGATGTTGTTATAGCAATGCCGGAAACATGATGCCAATGAGATTATTTTCCATGCCTACTTGCTGAACTTCTGGGGTGTGTGTGTGTGTGTGTGTGTGTGCGTGTGCACACACACACAAAAGCATGTGCACAAACCAGAAGGGAGATACATCTTTCCAGTCTCTTTTGCTATCTTTGACTTTCCTCTTGTCAATCAACAAACGATGTTGACACCACCACTTGCTCTTTCTGCTTTCTTCTCCAGGGATCAGCATGCAATGAGAAGGTCACAGCGCTGAGACAATGGTCTTAATGAGAGAAATGTAGATTTTAACTCATCACTTCTGCACAGTAGTTGCTCATGCAGCTTTGAACAAGATGCCCAGTGGATGCTTTTATTTCCTTTGCTTCTGTCCTATTTTCCCAGCAACTCCAATCCTAGTTCCCAGAAACAGGCTACTCCTATCAAAGTCAGCAGTAACCACACACCCATATTCAAGTAAGCCTTCTGGGTTTGTTTTGTTTTGTTTCTTCTCCCAAAGTGCCTACTCATGGAGAGCTCTTGCAGGTTGGGGGTTAGAGCTAACTGCAGGATTCTGTTCAGAAAGCCCACAGTTAATTAAATCAGGGTCTTGTCAGAAGGAAATGATAGCTTTTTAAAAAGCAAATATCCTCAGAGAAAGACTCTCCTGAATTCTCATCTAAATAACTGGACCAACCAACCAACCAACCAGCTAGAACAAACCAGAATGTCCTTGACTAAACATAAAGATTGCACATACAGACTTGTGTTTCTGACTGTATCACACTGGGGTAGGCCCTTTGATCTCCTTCATTTCAGGTGTGACTTTTATATTACAAAGAATTACACTGAGCTTCAATTAATGTGCTTGCTGCCCTGCCTGCCAACCATTCCATTCTAGCATGTGCTTTTCATGCTAGAAATTCATGCTTCCACAAATCTATCAGCTCAGGCAATTTCCATAGAATTGGCACTTTAGAAGATGGCTTGCACTTGAAGAGAAGGAATGTCTGCATGCTAAGGTGAAAATTACTTGTTATGGAAAAAAAATAATTAAAGGGTAGATGATGAGAGCCATGCAGATTTTCAATAGTCTCCTAAAACAGGTGTATAGACTTTAGAATTTGGGGGATGACTTTAAAGATAAGCATTGGGGTAGAGACTTGGCCATCACCTATGTTTCTGTGGCTAGGATGTCAGAACGGGGAATCCGGGTAGCTGTGACCTGGACGATGCAGAGCGGAGCTTGGCAGAGCTGACTGAGGAATGCTTTTCATGTGATGGTATCTGCACAGCCATGGCCTCCTTTGTTTCCCCAACATCGTTCCTGTTTTGTCTTGGTTCGATTATTTTGATCATTTAATGTGAAGTCTCCTTTGTTTTGTTTAGTTGTATGCTGTTATTCTGAGATAGGGTCTCACTATGTAGATGGGGCTGGCCCCGAACTCTTAGAGATCCACCTATCCCTGCCTCCCTGAGGGCTGGTATTAAAGGTTTGTGCTACCACAGCTGGCTTTGTAAACAGGCATCTCAGGAATCTGCAAGCCACCTCACCCACTCCCTAGTGGGAGGTGATTAGGACATTGCAGGCCATGCCTGCCACATGGACTGTGGGAACTCTTCCTCCTCTTCCTTTTCATTCCTTGGCTACAAAGTGAGCATTTTGGGCCTACCTGGGTTCCTGTCTAATATGCTGCTTTGCCACAGGCCCCAAATATCAGGGCTAATGAATTATGGACTGAAAGATCCCAAACTATGAACCCAGATATATCTTTTCACTTTCTAGGCTGACTGTCTGTAAGCTGATTGTTGTAGTGATGAAAAAGGGAAATAATATAGTGTATGTCAGGTCTAGACTAAACTTCCAGCTCTATTGTGGATCACCTGGGTGTCCTTATACAAATAACCTGCTCATTACTTGCAAGTTGAAGACTTCACCTCCTACTTAAGTAGTACCCGGATTCTAGTGATATTTAAATGAATAAGCTTTCTCTTCAGTCATAAAAATATATATACATGTATATACATCTATATTACATATCATTTAGGTGTGTGTGTGTGTAAAATCTGTGGTAGCTTGAATGAGAATGGCCCCCATAGACTCATATATTCGAATGGTTGGTTCCTAGGTAGTCGAATTATTTGGGAAGAATTAGGAAATATGGCCTTATTGGTGTGTCACTGGGGATGGGTTTGTAGTTTCAAAAGCCCAGGCCAGACTCTCTCTGTGTTTTTCTCTGTCTCCTCTTCCTCCTCCCCCTCCTCCTCTTCTTCCTCCTTCTTCTCTTCCTCTTCCTTTCCCCTTCCCTCTCCACCCCTCCTTCCCTCCCTCTCTGCCTGCTGCCTATAGATTAGGATGTAAAGCTCTCAGCTATTGCCCAAGTACCACACCTGCCTGCTTCTCACCATGATGATCATGGACTAACCCTCTGAAACTGCTTCTCACCATGATGACCATGGACTAACCCTCTGAAACTGCTTCTCACCATGATGACCATGGACTAACCCTCTGAAACTGCTTCTCACCATGATGACCATGGACTAACCCTCTGAAACTGCTTCTCACCATGATGATCATGGACTAACCCTCTGAAACTGCAAGCAAGTCCCCCTGCAAATGCTTTGTTTTATAAGAGTTGCCTTTGGTAATGGTGTCTCTTCACAGTAATAGAACATAACTAAGTCTCTCTCTCTCTCTCTCTCTCTCTCTCTCTCTCTCTCTCTCTCTCTCTCTCTCTCTCGTCTCTCCTCTCTCTGTTCCTTTCTTGTTTCTCTTAAGTTTTCAAGCTTACTGACTTCTTATTTTTATTTGTACAGAAATCCTAGAATAGCATCCTGTGACTTCACACCTAACAATACAAAAAATAAATATTTATGTCATATAATTCCATGTTAAAATTTCCTTGGCAGTCTCAAATATATCATCTTACATCTCTAGTTTTTATGGAGTATTCAATTGGCCAGTCTCCTAAGTCCTCAGAGTCCTGTTGTAGCAGAACCATGCTGCCCATGACCTCGTGGTATCTGGATCTAACTTTGTCTGGTGTAAAGGGCCTGGCAGGTGGGATTAGTTAAGGTCCTTGAAACCATATGCTTAGCTTGCATTATGCAGGTGGACCCAATCTATTCACATGAGCTCTTCAAATTAGAGAACCATTCCCAGCTGTGGTAAGATGAGGGCAGATGTTAGAGGAGGTGACATCACAGACCATGAACAACAACAACAAAAAAAGTAGCTTCTAGAAGCTGGGAAGGCAAGAAAATAGATTAACTGGAGCCTACAGAAGGTAGTGTATATAAACTAAACTATAAGCTACCACATTTGTAACTGCTACAGCAGTCACAGAAGACAAATAGGATATTTTAAAGAGGGCTGCAAGTCACATCGATTCTCTCCTGCACCAAAGTTGATGTTAATTCTGAGAAGGACACCATGAAAACCTAAGAGGCCAGTGCAGAAGGAGGTGAGACCTGAAAGAGAACAGGGTGACAGAACGTCCCTCCTACAAGCCAGATCTCCCCAAGCCAATCTTTACGTCACCATCATTACGTCACTGTCCACCTCAATTCTTTAATGGTCTCTTACCTTTAGAATATAATCCAACCTTTCCCTATGGACCTATGGGCCTCTCTCCTTATTCCTTCCTGTACTGAACCCCACTCTGTTCCTCCTCAGACAAACGCCTTCCCCAGCGGGTGCTTCCAGTTACACTTCTGGCAACCAGCTGCCTGCCCACTCCTAGGTCTTTTATGGGGAGGCCTCCTCTGATGCCCACACCCCTCACATACCTTTGTTTATGCTGCTCAAAGCACTTGTTACAATCCATCATTATTCCCTTGAGGAAAGGCCCTGGTCTGCATGACTCACCTCTGGGTGTGACCAGTCATTGAACAAATATCTATTGAGAACCCAGTGCTGTGCTCAGTACTAGGAAAACCCACATCAACATACATGCCTCTTAAGTCAGGAGAAAGGCATTTGAATAGTGGCCCTGTGATCTGATCAGTGCAGTAATGAAGGCTAGGCAAGGGTGACACCAAGAAAGAACAAAAGCCAAACAGGGGCTGCATGGGGGATGAGACAGACAGATAGATAGATAGATAGATAGACAGAAAAAACCCTTTTAGCCCAAAGCCCTTGGGTGAGGCTGGGAGTATAATCAGGGACTGGGAGCCAGGTGTGTGCTGGGGCCAGTGTTGAAGCTTCCATATAGAAAGAAAAGGAGCCTTATGGTGGGAAAGATTAGGCCAAGCGGATGCCACAAAGAATAGGGATTCCAAAAGGAAGGAGCCTTGTGTTCAGGAGGGTAGGAGGACCCTGAGGGAAGACCCAGTGAGGCTTGGTAGCTTGTGCACACTATCAGACAGCAGGTGGCTGTCTCTCAGTCAGGGTTGCTCACAAGGACATGGTCACCCACACAGAGATCCCAAGTACTCCTGCAGTTGGATGAGGGTTACTGGTGAGGTGACATTAGTATGAATTCAGTGTTCAGGGTGCTCATGGAGAGGGCCAAATATGGCCGAGCTTCACCACTGGCCATGTAAGAAAGTGTCTATCTCATGCCTCCCTCAGTATTGCCATTGAGGAAACAAGACTGATGAAACCATCCTAGTGTAGGGATTCGCTGATGGGAGGTTAAGAGTCTTTGGAGGGTTCTGCCATGTATAAGCAGCGTTGATAAATGTTAAACTGATTCTCCAAGTTAAAGAAAATGCTGAGTCAGTGAGTTGTCTCAGCAGGTGAGTGCTGGTGACTCAGGCTCAACCCCTATAACCTATGTGGTAGAGGGTAAGGGTCCTCTGATCTCCACGCATGCACACTCATGACGATATTACACACAAATGGCGGAGTGTGTGTGAGAGAGAGAAAGAGAGAGAATGATCACAGCATCTATTGAGACTCCCACCATGGCCAATGGCAAGCTTCCAAGAGACTTCAGTGAACTCAGATGTGTGCCCAAGTGGCAAATATGGACTCATGGAATCTAGTTCAGCACCCACCTAACTGCATATAAATGCCATGCAGTTGAGCCAGCTCCCGGAATCCTGAAGCAAAGTGGGAATTACAGCTGAACAAACGTAGGCTGAACAGCTTCTTTCTTATTAGCCACAATCTTGGGCAGGTAAAAACATGAACTACTAAATGATCTAGTTTGAGATGCTGATGAAGCGCTTACTTAATGCTATGGACTTCTTGTTTCCAAATTCATGAAGTCTTCACCTATAGCCTAACAGACTTCTACCCTAGTAAAGATGTCACAGAGACTGTAGATGGGATAACCAGAAGGTCACATGACTTGTTCCAGGGAAATCTGGGAATTAGACCTAGATGGTCTGGGTTTGGCACTGACTTCTCAAGTCTGTAAGAGTTCTGAGTGCTAAGTGTAGTATGACCAGACCAAACACAGAGCCCTGGGAGAACAATGGTCTGTCTCTGTGAGCCACTCCCCTTTGGTGCTTATGGTCTCCTGAGCAATGGTCACTTGGGGTGTGACTTGAAAAGGTGCAGAGGCTACCAGACTGGTCTAGGCAGGTGGACTTGGGGTAGGCAGAGCTGACTCAACAGTGGGGCCTTTTGCCTGGGTGGAGGTGTGTAGCTTGGCTCCTTTAGAGCCTCTGTAGACTGAGCACCCAAGTACATGGGGACCAGCTAGTCACAGGGTTAAACAGAATCTATGAATGAATATGTCAATTGGTGACTTATTTTTTTCTTAAAGATGAAAGCCTGGATTTTGTTTGGCTCCTGGGACTTCCTGTATTCTTGCTTTTCTCCTTTTACATCACTTCCATCAAGATGATATACTGTCTCAAGATGATTTCACTAAGGCTGGTGACAAATTTGGAGAGCCCACATTCCTATCGCTAGCCTAGCCTCTGGCCTCAGCCTGCATGTTTCTGGTGGATTTCCATAATACATGGCATGCCAATCCTGCCTGAAACTGAAGTGTTTATTCCCACCCCACCCCACTCTTCTTTTAGAAATGGCAACCCACTCAACCAGATAAAGCCCCCAGGGTTCAGCCTCATCCCACTGCTCTGCCACTTTTCTCCACCTGCCCATTAACCAGCTCAGTTGGATCTTTTCCAGCATTCCTACAGACTCCAGCTCTCACCACCTGTCCAGCTTCTGGGGACACATGGCATCTTTCTAGCTTTCCTGCTGTCCGCCTTTCTAGCTAAAGCATAGCCGGTGTATGTCGGCTAAAATACAAACAAGGCTGGCTTACTACCTTGCTCAGAACATTCTAGGCACTTCTCATTTCTTTTAGAATAACTCCCAACCCCTCACTAACGGCCACATATGAGCACCCACCACGGGCTCCAGCACAGCAGCCTCTCCTTCTTTGAACTCACATAATTATCCTGACATACTTCCACACCCCTCCTTCCTCAGTCTTCTCTCCAGTGTCATCTCCTACTCTCTGGTTCCAAAGGAGTGACACCACACCACAACCTGTGTCTTTTCTCCTCAAACTGACTAAATCCCAGCAAAAAAAAAAAAGTCTCTAAAGTCTTATCATGTATTTAATATTTGCTTCCTTCCTTATTGTCTGTGTGTCCCATTGGAAGAACTCAGTGTGCTATACTCACTTTTGAGCAATCAACATGGAGACTAGACATGTTACTGGTTGAACAACTGAAAGAAGGAAGGGAATGAGTCAGAATAGCACTACATCCACGCTTATCTAGCCAGCTCATAACTACCTGTCTTACACAATCTTACTAATTCTTAGACTCAATAAGGAAATTAGAGAGTGAGGGGTTCCTTGATTTATTGACACATGAAAGAAACCATTTACTTGATGGTGAGCTGCTGGTTACTCTGCTGGAGTCAGGTAGTGGTTAAATGTGAGTCTTTCTGATGAAAACTGTTAAGACCAGGCTATGCTGCCCATGTGGGTTTTCCTCTGTAGAGTAAACTAACCTTGTGGCAATCATATTATTGCAAATTTTGAAGAAATGTTATTGTAATTACATTACTTTTTCTCCTAGTGGTTCTTATCTTTCTTTTCTGATCCACACAAATGCAAAGTGACACTAAAATTCAAGAAGTAAAATGTATTCCTCTTCTTTATTTTTTTTAAAGTTACAACTGGAAGAAAAGCACACTGCCAAGATATAACACTTGGTTTGATAAGTTTAGACTCTCTACTAAAATTAGTTACCAATGGAATGTCATGTCAAAGGAAAGTTGCTACCTTGGTTTCCTTAAAACATCTTTATTAAGATAATATAATCAAAGAGATTTACTTTGTTTTAGAACAACATCATCCCGATACTCTCTTTCACCTACCTCTACTCCTAGCTAAGAAGAAATTTAAAATACTTTGAGGTACAATGGCTAAGTTTCTATTTGCAAAATTTCCCCTGGTGTATGTAGACACCACTAGCACTCCACTAAAATAGACATAGACTAACATACCCAAACATGGTGTTCTGTAATTGCTTTTATGCAAAACAAAGATGCAAGTGTGAAGAGTTATGCCCTGTTGGTGGTGGTATCCTAATCTATGCTAAGCTGCACGTACAGCAACTGGCAGTTTCCTGATGTCTATTGATAGACCACTCCTCCTCAACATCGTACATTCCCTTTCCAAAGTAGGATTTGTCTAAAGATACTGTGTCAAATTCCATTCTTCATGGTTGATTGTTTAAGGACACACAATAGCTAGAAGTAGGTATCTGTGATAGACGTGGAAGTTTGGGGGCTAAATATAATGCAAGACATTCCAACATGTAATTTCAATCAAAACTTTAACTCAGGAAAAGAGCATTATAGCAGCTAACAAATGCCTGACATTCAGTTGGATGGAATTGTATGTTGAAATGGATTGTAGTCATATTGCAAATGGTTTTGCCTGCAGCATCTGGTAGCATCAAAGTGCAGGAGGAAAGGAGGGACAGTGCCAGAATTAAAACCTGTCTCATTGAATAAATATGTGGAAAGGTTATGAATTAAGTTATCAAAAAGCTCGAAGAATTTGCTGACGAGGGGGTGGTTTCTAAAAGCAAGAAGTTATTTGGGATTTGACAATCTGGGACCTTAGTTCTTTGTATAGCTAGCATTATAAGCCAAATAAAAGCAGGATGATATTTCAAAGGAGAAAAATGAGTGAATGCATACAAACAGAAACACACAGGCAATACCTTGATTTTCAAAAACAAGTGGTGCTTACAGTATCAGATGCAATCTGGGATGTGCCCCAAAAGAAACTGGGCACCACTCTATGAAGACTATCTGTGTGGGAAAGGAGGCCTAAACTTGTAAACTCCATGCCCATTGCAACTGCCAAGTAAGCTAACTGCCTGAGGTCCATATTGGTGTTCCTGGAAGTGGACCCCAGTTTTTTAGTCTGCCATGTGGCTCTGCCCTTTTGTCTGGCATTATGGTCTACTCCACTCAGCCAATGGAAAGAAAAATGAGGTGGAAGATGGTATATAGTGTAGGATTGTGAAAGGGGACAAAAGCTCGAACATCCGAACATCCCTTGTCCAGAACCTTGTGGCAAGCTTAATGTCATGGAACCTTGGGTACAGTAGCCTAGCAGGTGGGAAAGTAGTGAGCAGCATCGTGTTCCTGCTGACAAGTCTGCATGCATCTCCCAGGTTAACAGTTACGTCACTCAATCAGGGCAGACCTGGGACTTCTCTGTCTTCTTATGCACAGCATTAACAGTGGCCTGGAGCTAATGCCCCCTTGTTTTTGCTAGAAGTGGCTGCCTAGCTAACAAGGCCCAGGAAAGTAGCCCAGGACTGTTAAGATGGCTGCTCCATGCCCTAATATTCCAGTTGGCATGAAGACATCTCTAGAGGATACAGAACCCACATGCAGAGAACAGGCACTTACTTCATCCACTTTATGCTGCTGTGTAAGGAAAAGCTTCCAGAGGAGAAAGTCCTCAGCCCTCATCCTCTAGAAGGAGACCCAGGGAAGGGAAAAAAGAGGGGCTTCCTGGAAGACAAAGGCTGGTAGGATTTCTGGTGAACTTCTAAAATCTAAAAGGAAGCAAAATTGAGCCAAACTTTGCCAGTAACTGAGAAACTGAGAAGTTACAGGTGAGTGAACAAGACCATAGAACTTCAGAAAAATCCAAAGCCTTGGTCTGGCTCCCTTTGGTGTGCCCTGAGAGCATGGCAAGGTCTAGTGTTCAGGGATAACAAAGAAAGGACACTCCCCAGGGTGTGCATCTCACTTGGCAGACAAGCAGGGCAAGGGAAGTCCTTTCGAATGATGGCACAGCAAGCACTTTAGTAATTTTTTTAAAACAAAAGTTGATAAATTGGAGTACAACAACTTTTACTGTAAGACCTTGGGAAAGAGCTAAAAAAGAAAACAGTAAAAACCCAAGCCACAACTGAGTGGCTACATCTACAGACCACTTATAGGACAGAGGACGAGCATTCAGAATACATAAGGAACTTAGAGTCAATAGCAAAACCCAAAATGTCCAATCAGGAAATGAAACGGGGTGGCCACAGGGTTGACCAATCAACACATACAAAGGTGCTCAGCCTCATTCCATTGAGACTGTGTTGTGCATGTCCCACAGCAAGACAGCTGAGATTAAAAAGTTAGAGACAAGCAGAGAAATGGGCCCGCTCCTGCATTTCTGACCAAATTGTAAAATGGTGTAACTTCTTACAACCTTACGAGAAAGCAGTTTGACAAGTCTTAAAATGTTATTCATCTTATATATGTAATGGACTTGAAATGCTTTAAAGGAATGCCCATAGCAGCATTATTTAAGAGTTAAGAGCAGTCTAATTATCTATCAGTAGGTGACTTTGTACATTATGATATAGCCGCACAGTGGAGTATTTCAAGAATTCAGAGTAGAGTTGTTTGTCTGACAGAAAGAGTCATCTAAGGTACCGTGTTACTTGGAAAACTAACGTTGTTAAAATTTTTTCAGCTTTTTTCACTCTAGTTTTTAACTCTTATAAATAAAGCTACTGTGAACATCTGCATGGACATAAATTCTCATTTGTCTGAGATAAATACCCAGGAGTGTGATTCCTGCTAGCATTTATGTTCAGGTTTTTTTTTTTTTTTTTTTTTTTTTTTATCAGAAAGCTATTTTAGAGAGAACCGGAAGATAGCCTTTCCCTGGGGCCCTGAAAGGAAAGATGTCCAAGACACTCTATCTTCCATGGCACATGTGCCAATGCCACACAAAGGGTTGGGTCACATTCTGAGGCTCTGGAATTCAGGAGCTCAGTAGATAAGCTTTATGTGTCAATTGATGTGGACACAGTTCAATCCATAGAAGGACTCTCATAACAGGTCAAAGACTATAAACTAGACACATGTGAATTTTAACAGAACATTATATGCTCAGATCTGTCCCTGCAGCAGGAAAGCCAATCAGGAGGCTGGAGGAGGGACCAGAGTTTTCTTCTCTTGGCTCCCTGCCTCCTCAGGTTACTCTTATGCTAGATTCCATGGAGAGGCCTAGACGAATGGAGCCTCAGCTTCCCTCATTGCCCACTGTGCCTATGGGACCCCTCTGCACACAGAGAAGGCATCAGTACCCTCCCAGCAGTGTGCAAGGACAGCCATCTACTTAATCTGACATAGACCTGGGGAGGCTCCCACAGGTCAGGGCCAAACAGCAGCTCACCATAGGGTGCTCAGTGAAGATGCCTGGGGTTGGGTGTACTATGAGTGGTGGAGTGAAGCATACAGGCTGAGAATTCCTTGTCTGAAACGCTTCCAATCTGAAGTGATTCTGATCTCAGAGGCTTTGGATTTGCATATAGATGTTTGTAGACTTTCCTGATTGAGCACCAGGATCCCTATCCCCACCCACTGCCCCCCAATCAGAGATGCTCTGAAATCTGAAAATTAAATGCTCCTGGTTTTGAATTGTGAAGTTTTTCAGATTTCAGATTTTGAAGTTAGGGATTCAGGGCATATTAACATGCAATAGGAACACACCACCTCTGGAGGCAAATCAGTAGGGTCTCTGGACCTGCCAGTAAGTATAGAGCTCACTCCTTAAACACAGTTACTATGCTGCATTGTGTTCACAGTATCTTTTTTTTGTTGTTGTTTTGTTTTTTGTTTTTCAAGACAGGGTTTCTCTGTGTAGCCCTGGCTGGAACTCACTTTATAGACCGAGCTGGCCTTGAACTCAGAAATCTGCCTGCCTCTGCCTACCGAGTGCTGGGACTAAAGGCGTGCGCCACCACCACCCGGCCACAGTGTCTTTGATGACAGTTTGTTAACATTTTTGTAATTTTATGTAATCTTTGGTTGGTTTGTTGTTATTTGTTTTTGTTTTTCTGAGACAGGATTTTTCTGTGTAACCCTGGCTGTCCATGAACTCTCTAGATAGACCAGGCTGGCCTCAATTTAGAGATTTGCCAGCCTCTGCCTGCCGAGTATGTGTACCACCACTGCCCAGCTTGCAATCTCTGGTATTTTAAGAGCACTCTGTGGAGAGGAGTGTTGGCTTCCCTGGCATGCCATAAGGGCCCATATGGCTCAGAAAAGGCCAGAGTGACCCTGTCTGTCAAAGCTGTGAATGCGACCATGCAGGGTACGGGGGAGAATTTCCACTTTTTCCTCTGGTAAGACATTTAGGGCATGAACAGAGATAGTAGAATGTGCCTGAGTGACTAGAAAAGTCAGACTTTGAAATACAATACAGATAAAAGAAACATATCAATATTCTGGTAACAGCTGAATGTGTGAGTGTGTGTGTGTGTGTGTGTGTGTGTGTGTACTCAAACACGCACTGAATGCTTGTGTATACAGTCTACTTGCCTGTGTGTGTACACATGTGGAGGCTTTGATTGTCTTTCTCTAGGACTCTCCATCTTGTTTGTTTGTTTGTTTGTTTTAATGCAGGTTCTCTCACTGAGTGCCATTTTGGATAGATTCCTGGCCAGCTAGCCCAGGGAATTAGCTGTCCCCTGCATGGAGATTACTGGTGGGTGCTCATAGACAGCTTTTGCAAGGGTGCTGGGGACTGGAACTTAGCTCCTCACAAGGGCCTTAAGACCAAGCCCTGTGCCCACTGAACTGTTTCCCATGCTTCAACTACTGCTTTTAGAGATACTTTGAACACTGGCACATGCTGATCATCTCAGGGTTCTCTTCCTACCACCTGGATGGGTTTATCTGAAACCTCGTAATTTGTTCAACCAGAAGGTGGAGGAAAAGAACGTTGTCTCTGGTCACATGGTGTTCAGGCTTTGCTCCCAGCTGACTTGATGCTTCTATTATTTCGTATCAAGACACCACAGGGTGTGGTCACCCGAAAGGGGACAGTGAAGCAAGAAGGTGACGGCATTTGTATTTACCAGCCACCCCCCTCTTCTCTAAAATGTTTGTATAAACACACTCAAGTGCCAGCACAGAAGACACGAAGCCACGCAAACACCAAAGACCCACTCATCTTGTGTGGGTCCCACACACTGTGGGACTAAGGCTGCCCTTGGCAGCTTTGTGCCTGTTTCCCTCCTGAAGCAACTGAAAGAGATATCACCCTGGCCCAGGACTTTTTCGGTTCTAGCAGCTCGTTCATAATTTTGTGCTTTGCACTCTTTGAGACTTTGCCTTGGCTCATCCTACACAAACCTACAGCCGTCAGCTCCTTTAACGGGGATGTCTATAAAGGACAGCCCCAAATCTGCTTTTCCACTGCTCTTAATGTCTTTCCAATTAGATCCAGATGTGAGAAGCTGAAGGAACAGTTCTCAGGACTGGACAAGATGACATAAATCTTGCAGCTGACAGAGATCCCACTGAGCTCGGTTGGGGAAACTCACAGAGAGCTTGTTTGGGGCCAGAAAAGCGGCTGGTTATAAAGACAGATGTGTACACTCTAATTCAAAAAAACATGCTCCGAGAGAGGGAGTGCACTGCGGAACACAATGCCTACAAACCTTCTGTAGCCCAGAGCCTGGCTGGGGCTCCCCTCCTGCTCAAAGCTACATCAAAGGAGTGACTGAGCAGGCTGCTAGAAAACAGACCAGAACTGATGCTTCCTGGCTCCTTAATTGCTCTTCTCAGGGAGAAGAAGGTGGGCATTCCTAACAGACCTTTGCTGGAGGAGAACAAGGGCTGTTTGTGCAGCTGAGGGTTTGGCCTTTATTTTTTTAATTATCAGGTCTTGTATACTTTCCAGCAAGTTTCTTTTAAAAATAGTATATTCTTCCTCCTCTTCTCCAGATGCTAGGAAGTGCAGGTTCAACCCAAACTGTGTCTATTTCAAAGGGACACACATACAAAACCAAAACACACACACACACACACACACAAGCTGGAGCTAAAGGAGTTTGGTGGCATAATGCCCGAGGACTTTCGGCTTTAGGTTTCTTTTACCCTCCCAGTAATTTTATTTTTAAAGCTTGGAAAACAAATTGCACCAAAGACCCAGCTTCTGCGGGATGCAGTGTGGAAAAGGGCAGAGCAGGCAGTGAAAGCCAAGAGCTAGTGGGAGGAGCCTGGGCAGGAGCATACAAGCACATGATAGGCAGGTGCCATAGTGGGCCAGCAGCTGGGACACTTCCTGAAGGCTTGTACTCTGGTGATCTGGGTCCACAGCAGAACATCTGGGGCACTTTTGCTTTGACAGCATCCCAGAATGATGCACAGTGTCATCTCTAACCCCTCTTCTGGCTCAATAACTGGCTATGTGACAGAGGACAGAGGGGCTGATCTGAGGCACTTCACAAGGGCCATTTGCAACACCTGGTCGGTGCCGCTTTGCTGAGCTTGAGCCTGGACATACCAGAATGAGAAGCTCTGTCCCCTCGGGGTCAGACCATTCTTCCAACATGTGTCCCAAAGAAAACCGGGGAGAATGTAGTAACTGTATATGCCCTGGACACCCACCCCCACCCCTGAGCCTGTCTTGGGTGGGTGAGAGCGGTACTCTGCCTTTCCTCCACTCCCATCTACCATACTAGGACTAACGAGGCAGCAAAGAGAATTCAGGATCACAGAGTGGGAAACACACACACACACACACACACATTTTTATTTTCCCATCTTGAGATAAAAGACAAGTATGTTTTTTAAATTTATGTTTTACATCTTAGTTGGGCATGACTTTTTCTGAGCAAATTCTAAGGACTATAAAGATGTCTTTCCAGATAGACAACTTTGACTCTAAAAAAATTAATGCAAATTATAGTGCAGTTCAGTGAAATGCTAATTTATAGCTCTGTAAAGGTACAGTTCAAAGCTCAGAGGAGCGGGAGGAAGTCAGTGGATTGATGGCTTGCAGTAAGAAAGGGTTAGAAACGGGAGAATGTAACCAGGGTTTTAGTTGGGAAATGAGATGAGGGGTTCATTTGTTCCACGTTACTGAGTTTTTAATTCAGATTTGCTGTTAAAACATTTTGTACTTGTGGTTAGTAAGTGACTCCCTCTGGTTGTCTTTAAAAGAAAACTGCCAAAGGACAGGACTAATTCTCTAAGATAGGAATCATAGGGGCAGGTCTCTGTGCTAAAAATGTAATACCTGTCTTTAAAGTGGGATCAGGAAGCAGAAAAGTTCAAAGAATTCTTCTTCTTTTCTTCTTCTTCTTCTTCTTCTTCTTCTTCTTCTTCTTCTTCTTCTTCTTCTTCTTCTTCTTCTTCTTCTTCTTCTTCTCCTTCTCCTTCTCCTTCTCCTTCTCCTTCTCCTTCTCCTTCTCCTTCTCCTTCTCCTTCTCCTTCTCCTTCTCCTTCTCCCCCTCCCCCTCCTCCTCCCCCTCCTTCTTCTTTTTAGTGGTTAGCAAGTATTATAAGAAGGGAAGCCACCTCTCCACAGGAGAACAACACCTGTGACATTTTATAAAATACAGTATCCATGAACTTTTGTTGGTGGGTTTAAAGGTAAGCATTTATCCCTGAGTCAGAGGGTAGCCCCCTCCTTGCATGTGTGCCTGTGACTGCAGCACACTGTGCGCTCCCCCACAGCACTGTGCTGTCCCATTTCCTCGCTTGGCTTCCTGTCTGTATGCACTACACCTTCACTTAAGGCTTAACTATCCAGAAAAACACACCCATTCGGTTTTGTGGGCACACAGGTCTGTAATTCATGAAAAAGGGGAGGCAAGAGGGTCAGAAGATGGGATCTCCCTTAGCTATTCGATGAGTTCAGTGCCAGCTTGTTTATGGGAGAATTTGTCTTAAAAAAAAAAAGGTATCCAAAATAAGTAAGCCCAGTCACCTATGAAATCAGGATTATTTAGATGGTTTCTCCGGCTGGAAAGATGCACTGTGATAAATGCTCACATTCGGGGGCCCTGAGTTTTTGTTTGCAGGCCCCATGTCAGGTGGCTTACAACTCTAACCCCAGATCCAGAGAATCTAATATCTTCCTTGCATCTTATAATCACCTGCCTGGACTAACAATTTTTTAATCTCTTAAAAAAAAAAAAAGGGAACAGAAAGTTGTTTCTCAATAAAGACCTGAAACAGGAATTCTCCCCAGTAGTCGGTCAGTAGCTACAAATCCAACACTTATCTACCATACCTGCTCTTTCATACTTACTCTGGTTAGCTCTTAAAATACTGCACATTCACAAAGTTTATTTTATTACACATGCCAGTTGACTACAATATAACAGCCATCAAAAAAGCTAAAATTTTGCAGAGCCCTGAAGAACAGTGTTTCAGGGAAGGGGTACAGCTCAGTGATGCTGTGCTTGCCTAGCAGATTGAGACCCTGTCTTCCATCCTAACACCATCAAAAACATTTTTTTCTTTCCAGATTATTTGCTTATTTCATTTTCAGATATAATTAAAATATGTTCATTATAACATAAAAATTATTGAGTGGATTTACCTTCAACTTAGAATTTACTCTTGTTTTTAGATTAAATCATAAAATGAACTGAAATGATTTCTGATCTAGTTTTCTTTTTGTTGCTGTGATGAAAAAAAAAACACTCTTGACTAAAGAAAGCCACTTAGGGGAGATAAAGGTTTGAGTTCATAATTGAGGGACATCAGGGCAGGAACTTAAAGCAGAAACCATGGAGGAACATGGCTTGCCAGCTTGCTTACAGGCCCATGATTGACTAGCTTTCTTGTAACAGCCCAGGACCACTTCCCTAGAGAATGGTGCTGCCCACAACGGGCATCTTCCACAAACATGCTCACCAGCCAGCCTATATAGATAATTTCTCAATTGAGACTCCCTCCTCGGATCCCTGTGACAAGTCGACAGCTAAAGCTAAGCAGGACAATTTCATCCCTGGATTGATGACTTATTTCTACTCTCAAAGCCTGGCTTAGTGGCTGCAGTAGAGAGGGACCGGGAAGGTCAGGTGCTGTGGGCTGGGAGACGTAGGTCCCTTTGCCAGACACGCCACACCAATTATTCACTGAACTGTAGACACTCTTCTTTCACATAATAATGACCATGACATCCATGTCGAGGACTTACATTTGAATAGCACTTAGCACACACAATAACGCTCTTAAATGGAGACAAGTAAAAGTAGAAATCAAGGCAATGCTACCAAGTACCCTCTTCTGAAGGCAATCCAAGGTTGCTCAGCCTTATATGGCACACTGTGGGCTAAAGGGGCGTGGCCTGTGAGTGTCTCCATACTCATCTGCGTGTGTTGCTTATATGATTATAAAGCCAGCAGTGGGACTGTGTCCTCCAAGGTGCAGTGACACAATGACTATTCATTTCAGTCTGTGGTAGTGGGAAGTGGGTGTCTGTAGAAGGTGAACGGTGGTGTCCTCAGGGTAGAGGACAAGTGGTGTAGTAGGACCCAAAGTCCAGCTCACACTTACAGGATTCAGCTGTTGCTAAAGATGGAAACAGCCATGTAGCTCTTGGCACTGTGGAATTCTACGACACAGCCCCCCTAGAAACGGTCATTCTAATGTGCACTCTCCCACAGGGCCACAGGTCATAGCTTACTGCTTGAACTACTTGGGCCAGCTCTACACTGCGCTGTGATCCATGGCAACCTAGCATAGTGATGGAACTGCAGGAGCAGCATTGTGGCATCAGTTTAGGCAACTGAGCAGCACTGGGCTCTGCTCACATAGGACTCTCTTAGAGGCATGTATGTGTTAAGGGAAAGAGGCCCTGGGAGCCAGGAATGCAGGTCAGGGGCCAATGGCCATTGTGTCTAGTGGCCTTACAACAGTGACAACTGAGTCTAAAATTCTCAACCAGATTTACATTGGCAGAGAGATGGGGGAGGGAGAGGGAAGGGGAGGGGGAGGGGGAGGGAGAGGGAGAGGATACATATTCCTGATGGATTTGGGACACACTCTATTCAGGGCAGATCAGAGTGAGCCAAACCAGGAATGGAAGTTCTCACAGTCACTACTGAGTCCAGGGACAGAGCAAGGTGAGCTACGGCTTTTCTGTGGCTACTCCCTTGCTTAGACAGCTCTTTTCTCCAGGCTTGGCCTGAAAAGAAAAAGCAGTACCTGTGACTTAAGATCCAGCTAAGCTGTCACCTCTTCCCTGAAACACCCCCTCATCCCCTTGGGTGAGTCGTTCTTTCCCTTGCACTCTCAGAAATCCCTACCTATGTCTCTGTTATAGCTTTTTAATGTGAGGATACATGTGCCTGCATATCACCAGGCCAGTGGAATAAAAGGGGGTGTTATACCCCCAGCTTTAACATGAACTCAAGTTCAATAAATATTGAATGGCTAGATGCAGGTGAAAGGACAGATGAAAACCTAAGGCACAGTGCCTTAGTGTTAGCCAAGTCAAAATTCCCTGGATACATACACATGCACACACACACACACACACACACATAATAGTTCAAATCTGGATTCAATTCTGAAAGCAATCTGTGCGCTTGCAGGAAGACTATGATTTCACAGTGTGAACACTACTCACCACGGTCAGCTGTGTGGACAGCATGGGTTTTAGTGTGCTCACGGCATGAACACTACTCACAATAGCAGGGTGGGTTTTAGTCTGCTGTCCCACATTATGGCACTCGTAAAACCCCAAAGTTGAATGAAATATAAATAAACATACTATGTGAGACTATGCACAAAGGAAAATCTGAAATAATATGTGGTCTATTTAAAATAGGCCCCCCGCCATTGATACACAGGACTTTAAATAGAACCTACTTTACATAGGTGAACCTAAATTAACCCAGGATAAGAAGTGGAAGCTCTCATCTTGCATTCTGTTGAGAAAAAAAAATTCACTAAAGTGTGCCCTAGTTATCAATCATCTATTCAGTTGGGGATCTTCTGAGTGCACAGTATAGTCTCTGCTTCAAAAACAATGAAAAAAACAAGGGAGGCTGGGTAGGTGGGAGGTGGGAAGGGCAGTGCTCTTCCCAGCAGGAGCTGAAGGGCCTTGTGCAGTCCTAGCAGGGATGGGTATCAGGGATGGATACAAGGCCCAGAGGACTGTGGGAGCTTGGAGTTTTCTTCTGACCTTTGCTTATCACTCCTATGTGACACCTGTACTGGTAAAATTCTGTATTTTGGGTTTTTAATTTTTTGTGTTTTTGAGGCTGAGTCTTACTATGTAATCCAGGCTAGCTTTGAACTTACAGTAATCCTCCTGTCTTGGTTTCCTAAGTTCTGTGGACATAAGCATGTGGGCTAGTACATCTAGCTAAAATTCTCTATTTTTAGAGATAGTTGCACTTATTTTTTTATGATCTCTCTCTCTCTCTCACACACACACACACACACACACACACACACACACACACACACACAATCCGGCTTTGGGAAGGGACTCTTACTGTGGCCCAAGCGAGCCTGGAGCTTACTGTACAGTCAACACTAGACTTGAATGCAGGGCAATTCTTCTGCCTTGACCTCACAAGGCTGGGATTTGGGTTTAGCTGCCATGACTGACACTCTTTTTTTTTTTTTTTATTACTAACTTTCCTTTATTTTATTTTATTTTATTTCCTTTTTTTAAACTTTTTTTAATTAGGTATTTTCTTCATTTACATTTCCAATGCTATCCCAAAAGTCCCCCATACCCTCCCTCCCCACTCCCCCCCCCCTTCTTGGCCCTGGCGTTCCCCTGTACCGGGGCATATAAAGGTTGCATGTCCAATGGGCCTCTCTTTCTAGTGATGGCCGACTAGGCCATCTTTTGATACATATGCAGCTAGAGTCAAGACCTCCGGGGTACTGGTTAGTTCATCATGTTGCACCTACAGGGTTGCAGATCTCTTTAGCTCCTTGGGTACTTTCTCTAGCTCCTCCATTGGAGGCCCTGTGATCCATCCAATAGCTGACTGTGAGCATCCACTTCTGTGTTTGCTAGGCCCCAGCATAGCCTCAGAAGAGACAGCTATATCAGGGGCCTTTCAGCAAAATCTTGCTAGTATATGCAATGGTGTCAGCGTTTGGAGGCTGATTATGGGATGGATCCCTGGGTATGGCAGTCAAACAAACACATTTTTTCAGCTTGTCTGCTAAGATAGAAACAGTAGATGTTTGGTTAATTAAGATTAAAATACAGAAATTCTAGTTAGCAATGGATCCTGTAGTGTACTGTATACTCCATGAACTAAGGGGCTTAAAGAATAACTCTGTCCTTGTCTTGGACACTGACAGGCATATAAGCTTGATCACTATGTGGTCTGATATCAGTTTTCCAATGGAAAAGGCAAGAATTTCAGAGATCTAGCCAAACCTATAAACACACAGAAAGAAATCATCCTCTAAATGCCAGCCTGTAACACTGAGGCCACATCAGTGGTGTGGAGCTGTGCTGGGGCCAGGTAGGTTCCAGGCATTGCTGCCACCACAGCTCTCAGAGAGAAAAGCAGTCCTCTCTCTAGGGAGCCATTCAAACCTGGGCACTCTCACCTTTCCATCTGTAATGTTATCATCGAGATATTTCATTTATACTTCCCAGCCTAAGTTATTGGGTACAAAGAGGATATGCACCCACAGATCCTTTAACTTGGGTTTTAAAGCTTTATCATAGTTTTCTCACAGATGTATCTGTTTGATCTTCTTCTCTAAGGAAGTGACCTCATTTGGTCAGTTTCTGTTAATATGTCTGTTTTAGTCAGGGTTTCTATTCCTGCACAAACATCATGACCAAGAAGCAAGTTGGGGAGGAAAGGGTTTATTCGGCTTACACTTCCATACTGCTGCTCATCACCAAAGGAAGTCAGACTGGAACTCAAGCAGGTCAGAAAGCAGGAGCTGATGCAGAGGCCATGGAGGGATGTTCTTTACTGGCTTGCCTCCCCTGGCTTGCTCAGCCTACTCTCTTATAGAACCCAAGACTACCAGCCCAGGGATGGTCCCACCCACAAGGGGCCTTTCCCCCTTGATCACTAATTGAGAAAATGCCTTACAGTTGGATCTCATGGAGGCATTTCCTCAACTGAAGCTCCTTTCTCTGTGATAACTCCAGCTGTGTCAAGTTGACACACAAAACCAGCCAGTACAATTGACCCCTTGTCAACTTGACACACAAACACATCACTAGTAAGCCTCAACCCTTACATTCTTATTCATCCCCAAGATCTAAAGAACTTTAAAAGTCCCACAGTCTTTACATATTCTTAAAATTTCAACCTCTTTAAAATATCCATCTCTTTTATAATCCAGTCTTTTTACAATTAAAAGTCTCTTAACTGTGGGCTCCACTAAAACAGTTTCTTCCTTCAGGAGGGAAAATATCAGGGCACAGTCACAATCAAAGCAAAAATCAGTCTCCAACCGTCCAACGTCTGGGATCCAACTCACAATCTTCTGGGCTCCTCCAAGGGCTTGGGTCACTTCTCCAGCCATGCCCGTTGTAGCACACACGTCGTCCTCTGGGCTCCAGATGCCTGTACTCCACTGCTGCTGCTGCTCTTGGTGGTCATCTCGTGGTACTGGCATCTCCAAAACACTGCATGACCTCTTCAGTCCTGGGCCTTCAATTACAACTGGGGCTGCACCTTCACCAATGGCCTTTCATGGCCTCTCACAGTGCCGAGCCTGAGCTGCTGTGTGACCCCTTCATGCCTTCAAAACCAGTACCACCTGGGTGACCCTTACACATTACCAAGTCCCACTGCAGAAGGAGTACAACCTTGCCTATCTCTGGAACACAGCCTCTTTGTGCTTTCAGAAAACACTTCCCAGAAGATGTCACCTCAACGATGCTGGTCTCTTCTTAATCACCGCTAATTTCTTAGCTCCAGCTAACCAGCATCAATAGTCCCAGTAATGCAAAGTTTTTGCTTTAGTAGTTCTGGTATCTTGTTAATCACAGCTGATTCTTCAGCCCCAGCTAACCAGAACTACAAAATCTTCACAATAAAAACAGCAATGGCCCTGAAGAGAGTCTTTAATTTTCCCCCTGAAATTTCACAAACCAGGCCTCCATCTTCTGCACTGTTCTCAGCATTACCTTCCAAGCTCCTACACAACATCTGACAGAGCTCTTAACAACGAATGGATCTTCAAGCCCAAAGTTCCAAAGTCCTTCCACAGTCCTCCCCAAAACATGGTCAGGTTGTCACAGGAATACCCCACTCTGCTGGTACCAATTTGTTTTAGTCAGGGTTTCTATTCCTGCACAAACATCATGACCAAGAAGCAAGTTGGGGAGGAAAGGGTTTATTCAGCTTACACTTCCATACTGCTGCTCATCACCAAAGGAAGTCAGACTGGAACTCAAGCAGGTCAGAAAGCAGGAGCTGATGCAGAGGCCATGGAGGGATGTTCTTTACTGGCTTGCCTCCCCTGGCTTGCTCAGCCTACTCTCTTATAGAACCCAAGACTACCAGCCCAGGGATGGTCCCACCCACAAGGGGCCTTTCCCCCTTGATCACTAATTGAGAAAATGCCTTACAGTTGGATCTCATGGAGGCATTTCCTCAACTGAAGCTCCTTTCTCTGTGATAACTCCAGCTGTGTCAAGTTGACACACAAAACCAGCCAGTACAATGTCCATAGGGTAGATAATACATGCAAGCCTCAGCCTTGGCCAGTGATACTAACAGGCTAGAACTGTCTCAAATGGTTGAGCTGGGTGTTGTTACTCTGGATTACAGCTCTGGGTGATCTCTGGGCCTAAAGAGAAGGGGAAGGGTACGTGGAGGTTGACAGAGGTAGCATTCAGCACTATTTATTGAAGAAATACATTTTTCATATTCTGAGAGCCAGCAGGCAGGCACACTAGGGCACATGGATGCCAGTCTGGTGGCAGCATGCCCACTCACACCTGCCTCTCGCACTTCATTTCTAAATTTGCTTTATAAATCTCTTTTCTGGGAACCTCATAGGTGGAACTACTATATAATTAAAATTCTCAGCTTTAATTCCATACACTAATATTGGATGGAGGAGTGACTTCGGGGACTTAGTCTTCATGATTAGGCAATCCAGCATCATAATAATGGATTCGAGTCTCCTGGTTTCTCTTTTGCCACCAGTTCAGTATTATCCTGCAATACTCAGAAATAGTAATTTTACTTTTCTTCTCAGTATGCCAATACCTTTCGCTTTATCAGCTCATCAGCTGATAGGTCTGATGAGAGAGAGAGAGAGAGAGAGAGAGAGAGAGAGAGAGAGAGAGAGATAGGTAGTCTACTCAAAGCCTCTCCCACCCCAAGGAGAAAGTGGAAAAAACTGAGAACAACAATAAGTCCAGCAGCTTTAGCATTTTCTTTAAAACAAAATAAAAAATAAACTAACTTGACTGTTATCTAAGCTATCAAACAGTGATGTGTTCTGAACCTTCAGGACCAAGACATAAGAAAACTGTTTCTTATGCCCCAATATAGGGGAATGCCAGGGCCAAAAGAATGGGAATGGGTGGGTAGGGAAGTGGGGGGCGCTATGGGGGACTTTTGGGATAGCATTGGAAATGTAATTGAGGAAAATATGTAATAAAAATATTAAAAATCAAAAAAAAAGAAAAGAAAACTGTTTCTTGATGCACAAACCTGGTTCCTATATGTTGTTCAAGGAGGAAACCAGAACTTTATCCAGATGGATCAGAACCAAATGGTCTATAGTGAGCTCTGAGCACAGAGAGATCAGGAGGAAGTTGATGCTGGCCAGTGGGTGGATGGCATTGGAGAAGGGCAATAATGCTTGACATTAATTATATATTATCCCACCCGATCCTGGTCAGGGTATATGCCAAGTTCTTACATTCCTGTGGCCAGGAAACAGGGCCACACTAGAGTTTCATAGAAAACAACAGTGTGACCTAAAAATGTTCTGATCACCCAGCTCTGACTACATCTCCAACCTAATGACCTGAGAGAACAGAGGACAACTTTTGTTAAACTAATCGTATTTGGAGTGGTTTTTTTTTTTTTTTAATTTTAAGGAAATTTCCAAAATTACTTTTTCTCTAACTTCAATGACAGTTGACTTAATGTTAACCTAGCAAGGTTATTGGATTACTGAAGTAGAGTTGGAGATAACATTTGACGGACACCTCATGTATACCCAGTGCTTTTACTTGGCAAGTAGAGAGGCTCATTTGTGATGACAGTTTTAATTCACAACAAACACAGAGAATGGAAGTTGCTTATGATAGGCTTTTAAAATTGTATTTGTACTGAAGGTATGCCTTCCAGTCTATAGAAATCATTTTAGAGATATCTTCCATATAGGAATCCAAAACTCTTGACATGGATCCTGAAAGCTACTTGAATGGCCTGGCTTTTTCATGGGAACTTTGAGCAGCTGGGATATTTTTGCAGATGCACCTACACCCTCCCCTCTTCCAAGAAGCAGAGCTTTCCCTAACAAGTCAGCTCGAGATAGGATGAGTCCCTGGGCCAGGCAGGACCTCAAACAGCAACCCCACCACGTGCAGGGTTGCCACTGAAATCCTAGCTGAATCCCAAACTCAGGCAACTCTGCCCCCACATACTGGCACATCCCACACAGGTTGCTGTCATCACACCTACAGTGCTGACACAATACCCAGTGGCTTGTTACTAAGGGCCCTGGTATGCTGCCAAATCTATGCATTCAGTAGGAATTTCCAAAACATAATTGGGGCATACTCTTCCTTGCCTTGGCATCCGTGCAGCTCAATGTGGGTGATGTCCCTGAGAGGAGCAGCTTCCAGGAAGCAGCTCCTCTGTGAGGCTCCCATCCTGAGTACATAGAGATCACAGAAATACCACGAGTGTATACAGCCCCTGACGGGATGTTTCTCTTATCAGATCATTCACACAGGTCAGCATGGTGCATCACTTTGTTCCTCTTCTCAGAAGCGCTGCCCACCCAGGGTCGTCCCAAGCCCAGTTCATATCCTCAAGGTCCTCAGCGTCTTAGAACAGGGTCTTACTAAAATACTCTGTGTCCTCTTTGTGCTTGGAGTGTTAGTTGTCACAATGCCTAACCAAAGGAAAACTAGAAGGGTCTGGGAACAGGGGCACTGTTGTTGTCTTAGTCAAGGTTTCTATTGCTGTGACAAAACACCACGACCAAAAAGCAAGTTGGGAAGAAAAGGGTAATTTGGCTTAACGCTTCTATATTGTACTCCATCACCGAAGGCAGTCAGGACAGAAACTCAAGCAAGATAGCAAACTGAAGGCAGGAGCTGATGCAGAGGCCATGGAGGGTGCTGCTTTTTGGCTTGCTAAGTTTGCTTTCTTATAGAACCCAGGGCTACCAGCAGGGATGGCACCATTCACCATGGGCTCGGCTCTCCTCCATCAATCACTAATTAAGAAAATGTCCTACATGTTTGCCTGCAGCTAGATCATATGGGGGCATTCTCTAAATTGAGGTCCCCTCCTCTCAGATGACTTTAGCTTGTGTCAAGCCAGCACAGTTGTTCTTTTGACGAAGGTGATTTGGGGAAGGTCACTGTTCTCCCATTAGAAAAGAGACATGATTTGATGACTATTAGCTTGAAAATTCTTCCCCTACTCCAGGATAACACCACATCTAACTGCAGGTGAGGCTGGTCAAACAGCAAGTACACAGGGGGACTTGTGGAGAGTGTTCCAGCGGGGGGGGTGGTGGTGGTGGTGGTGATTATTATTCCCTCCTTCTCCTCTTCCTCCTCCTCCTCCTTCTCCTCCTCCTTCTACTCCTCTTACTCTTCTACTTTTTGGAGACAGAATCTCTCTATATAGTCCTGGCTGTCCTGGAACTCACTCTGTAGACCAGGGTGGCCTCGAACTCACAGAGATTCCCCCTGCCTCTGCCCCCTGAGTGCTGGGATTAAGCCCCTGTGGACTCTTCATCTGTTCTGTGGGGCAATTTTGGAGACACCAGTAGTTTCTTGGTCTGTATATAGCTTCATTTTCAGGTTTTTCAAAGCAAGGCTACAAAGAATGATATTGTTTTAGCATGATCCAAGGATATGCAGGTCACCTGACAACTTCCAATATGTTCCCAAGAAAGGACTGAGATACCACATACAGATGTGCATGGCAGAGCATAAATTCCTCATGGGCTGGTGGGAAGGAAAACAAGACACAGACTGTTTCATAATTTCCTGGTAAGGGCTGGATTTAAAATACTTATGCAGAAGTGGGCAGTTAGGTGGAAGACTAGCCTCAGAGGACAGGAATAGATGCCTAATTACACCTATACCATTGCATAAGTAAGGAGCGGAAGGCAGGCAGCCTAGCTCCCTGCTTTGGAAGGTGACATGGCTGATGTGGGGAAGGATGGCTTTGGATCATGGTCTACAGCCTGTTGTCAGGACTCCCTCCAGTCTTGAGAGTACAGCAAGGAGGATCCCAGCCCCACTGCCCATCCTTCTCCTGCAGCTCTGCCTTTGCTAACGTTTGTCCATTCTTACTTCCTCCCTCCATCTTTTCTCCTCGAATTACAGTCAACTTTCTGCTCATACCAACTAATAACAAGCTTTTAAATTTAGAGAATATATAGAAGACTATTTGTGCTGCATTTCTGACCTCCAAGCCTTGCCTACACGGTGACATCAACAATCAGTGTTTACAGTTGTTTAATAACTGTTCTATTGCTGCAAAGAGACAGAAAGCCTTTAAATGGGAGCTTCCTTATAGTTTCAGAGGCTTAGTTCATTATCATTGTGGCAGGAAGCATGGTGACACACCTGGCACTGGGGCAACAGCTGAGAGAGCTAAATCCTGATCCACAGGCCAAGACAGACATTGGGCCTGTTGTAGGCTTTTGAAATCTTGAAGCTCAGCCCTTGTGAAGCACTTCCTCCAACAAGGCCAAACCTACTACAACAAGGCCATACCTCCTAATCCTTCTAATCTTCCTCAAATAGTACCAACCCCTAATGACTAAGCATTCAAATATATGAGCCTATGGGACCATTCTCATTCAAACCACCACAAGAGTATAAGGCCTGATTTGCTATGACACTTGATAATACTAATGGCCACCAGCCTTATGTATAACAGTTTGTATACGCTGGGCTGGTACTGATTTATTTCCGCACTTTTCTGACTCTCCTCTAACCAGTGAAATAAATACAAATGAAAATCTGCCTTTCATCACAGTGTTGACCAGAAGAAAATTAGATATTTTTTGTGCTTATTCCATCACACATGTGCCTGTCCTGGGGTAAATATGGTTTATGAATGAATTTGTGAGTTCCAGATGATGGTAGAGGGCATTGTTTCTTAATACAGACTATAGAAAAATAAGTCACTATAATTATTACATAGCTGAAGACACAAAACAAGCATTCACATTTCAGGTTTCTAGGTTTTTCTTAGTTTATACTCCCTCCCACAACCTTGATAAATGTTTATTTATAGATGTGCAGTAAAAATTTGGGACTGGTGCTTTCATGGAACACAATCTTTGGTAGACGGGCTGAGACACCTACTCCATTTGTGAAAGAAACTTTTGAGAAGGCGCTTCCTTTGGCCCTGACTTATCTCATATATGGGTTAATAC